>NC_143514.1:35967787-36122465 GCF_031878675.1 Megascapheus bottae | reverse complement strand
TGCTAATAGTGTAAACAAGTAGTACATTTTTCTAGTATATTTCTCGGTAAAATGAAGGTATCACCCAAACTAAAATCAAGTTTTCATTATCTGTAAATCAATCATTGGTGCCTACTCTCACTTTCCTAAATGCTAGTATATACTTAGGCAGTACTCTAAATTAGAAGATCAATAGTCAATGGTAAGTGTCCCCAAAAGCCTAACTGGAAACCTGAATGGATTGGGAGGCCAGAATGCCTCTTCCCTGAACTCTCAGAATGCTGAGTCTCCTAAAATGGTCAATTATTCCTGGCTTGGAGGACCTCAGATTCCTATCCTAGGTGCAGACTATACTTCCACACCCAACATTCTGGGAAGTTAGGGAGAGACAGAAAACTATGCTAATCATACATGCTTCTTAAGATAAGTTGCTTATCATTTGTGTATATCACATGACTGATACTTGTGACTTCAAGGTTACTGTGACCTCATTTCCCTCTCCCCTGCTCATACACCTCTATACCCTTCTCAATAAATACCTTGATAAATGGACCCAAGACACCTGAAGCTGGAGGAAGATTTAAGGCCCTGAGTATCCCAAACCTTAATTCCATGGTCTGGTATCCATTATTGTCTTTTCCTAGGTCACCTAAGGTTGTGACAGTCAG
This sequence comes from Megascapheus bottae, assembly GCF_031878675.1. Classification (NCBI taxonomy): domain Eukaryota; kingdom Metazoa; phylum Chordata; class Mammalia; order Rodentia; family Geomyidae; genus Megascapheus; species Megascapheus bottae. Next base: position 36,121,818 of record NC_143514.1, on the reverse strand, counting down.
TTAATTGTTTAACTGTGTATATATTCACAAGAGGCATTTTTGTTGAAAAATATCTCTTATAAAATCATGTTTGGTATTATGTGAACATTTTATAATAAGAAGTACATCATCTATAGATTTTAGGTTTATTCATTACCATTTTTATGTAGCCAGAATTTCATATTTATATTCTTCTTTAAATGATAGTAGCTTTGGGAAATGGTATTTAACAGTATTGAATATTCTGCCTTATAAAGATCTAATTATAGTCCTTAGGGAAATTACTAAATGTCAAGAGGCCCAAGTTCTTTGTTTCAAAAACGCAAATAATATCACCTATAATATAGGTATTCTTCATTTTAAATTAAGGATAGAAACATTAATTGCCTGGAAAACATCAAGCCCTTACAAAAGATATTGTTGGAAAGAGGATATGGAATCATGTACTCCAAATATATATTTCTGGCTATGTCATTTTATTTAAAAAGTATGTCAGACTCATGAGGTGTCAAGGGAGCACAATATAAGTCAGGATACAAGTGAGTTCAGCAATCATAGCTCCTACCTATAAGATAATGTTGTCTGCATGCACAGGTGTAATCAAAGTGGTAGTGGTGAGTAGGTGTGACAAACCTCTGGAGTCTTTGGCTTGTTTGTGAATTCTCGGTCCAAAATGATAGCATTTTACATTTCTAGATCTACATATTGTCAGCTCCATAATTAGTCATAGGGAATCACTGATATGAAGACTGTTCCCTGCCCATTTTTTTCAGCACAATTCCTTCTCTGATTTTGTTGTGAATATATTTTCAGAGAATAGGCCTTTGCCTTACCTTTGGTAGAGCAGTGCCATTTTCCAAGAGTATTTTTCAAAGCTGTGAGAATTTTAGAGGCACAAATGAAAGAATAGTTTGAAAAGTAACAAAATTGGACAGCAGCACATGAGAAGACTGAGGTTCAGGGATAATCTGAACTGCATCCGAATTGAGGCATGTTTGATGTTTAGTCTAGACATCGTGATTAAAGATGATTATGTCAGGGCCTGAACATGCTCAACATGTGTCCTTCAATTTCGTGAGGTTTTCAGAAATCATTTTCTATTCAACCCCCTTACATCTGATTACCCTTCCATCTGTAGGAAGAAATCCTGGAGGAGAAAAATTTGCAAACTAAAGCCAAATAAAGGTTGAGATACAATTCTGCTTATGTCAGAATTTTAATTCAAATTTAATATTTTTAGATTATCACCTTAAATTATACATGGTCCTAATATATCACAAAATCAGCCTTTGACAATCTCAACACATTTTAAAGATCTAACACCTTTATCAAGGACAGCATACAAAGTGTTTTCCTTGACATATTAGCTACAGTATTTGAATTAAATATTTCCTTATTTAAGGTAAGTATATTTGGTAAAGTACAGATCAGACTCAACAGGAGCAGAAGCAGAAACTTTTCTCCCCTAAGACCTGGAAACTACACCTAATGGCTTTCTTCCTACTTCCTAATTAACTTTGTGGATCCAACATATGCTGGGCAACCTTTTCAGAATGAAGAGGGGAGCAATTGGTGAAGTGTGAGGATACCTGGGAGGAGGAAGGCTGGCTTTTCTTAAGATGGTGCCTCCTGTTTCAGACCACACTGACTCCTTTGAGCAATATACTGCCAGGTGACAATCTCAGTCAGTGGCATCCAACAACTGGATGATGAATTGGACTTAAAGCACACACCATTCCAAGGCAGAGCAGAAAAAGAAAGAAGATACAGAATACGGCATATATTAAAAAAGAAGAAGAAGAAGGAGAAGGAGAAGAAGAAGAAGAAGAAGAAGAAGAAGAAGAAGAAGAAGAAGAAGAAGAAGAAGAGGAAGAGGAAGAGGAAGAGGAAGAGGAAGAGGAAGAGGAAGAGGAAGAGGAAGAGGAGGAAGGGGAAGGGTAAGGGGAAGGGGAAGGGGAAGAAGAAGAAGAAGAAGAAGAAGAAGAAGAAGAAGAAGAAGAAGAAGAAGAAGAAGAAGAGGAGGAGGAGGAGGAGGAGGAGGAGGAGGAGGAGGAGGAGGAGGAGGAGGAGGAGGAGGAGGAGGAGGAGGAGAAGACAGGAAGCTTTCCTGAAAGAGCTGAGACTGAGGAACTTCAAGCTTCTCAGAAGTGACAGGAATTGTTCTAGGAACTGAATTGAGGAAAGAATTTGTTAGAAGCACCATATGCACCTGTAAAGAAGAAGTTCCTTTTGCATCCTAGATGGGCCTGGGGTGCGGAGGAGAGAGGACCAAAGGTCTATTTCCTAGGTTTAAGAAGGAAAGGATAAAGGGAATATGGCAGGCTTTTTTGTTTGTTTTGCAATGCTGCTGTGCACTCCTGTTTTGTTTTATGATAGATTGAGTGCAAGATAGACATAACTATTTCTTATGGTCCTTTCAATGTAAATTTTTTTTTGCAAAATAAAATAACATCTCTTCCCCCTTTGGTTGAGAGAGCACCGTAGATGGAGGTTTAGTAATGTTTAGGTAATTGTTGAAGCAGTAAGATAAAAGTACACCAGGTTTGTAATCACTCTCTAAGGATAGCAACCCACTTTAATTCCATACAGCAGTTCTGCAATCTCCTAATCTCTCTCTTCTAGCTCAGAAAAACACCTTCTGCCATATTGTCTCTACTTGTTCTCCACACCACTAAATATAACTTCATTATTTAGCCTACCCATTCTGGCTGAAGTCCATACAGATTCACTAAAACTGCTTTAGTCATGGTCATAAATGATTTCTATATTGTCAGACACAATAGAGAGCTTCCTATGTGTATTCTCTCTGCCACTTCATCAACTTCTTAAATCAGTTTCCAGATGTCACAATTTCTTACTCTTCTTATTTTACTCTCCTAGATCTTTATTGTCACACTAGCAATCCTCAACCCTTTGTTGTGTAATGTTCAAATCTTCACACATTGGTCTTGGAATCTGTTCTGTTTGTCTCCTCTCTCTTCTTAGAATGCACCTGGATATAGCATTCACGTTTCATTTCTCAACAAGGTTTTCCTTCAGATCATTGTTCATTGACATTTCCACTTAGACGTCGAATATAACTTATACATTACAATGCCCAAATCAAATTTTGATATTTCTCTGAATTATATTTACCTCTTCTAGTTTCTTACACTTTCAGTGTGTAACATTCCTTCACTCTTCTAGTTTATTCATTTGCATATGGGCATGCCATTCTGAAAGTGGGTAAAGATACAAATAAAAATCAAATAATGTCCCTCTTGTGCTTACAACTTGTTACTTTACTTTTTGAATTGAGGAAAATTATTTTATTTTATTTTATTTGTTGCCAGTTCTGGGACTTGAAGCCAGGGCCTGAGCACTGTCCTTGGGCTTTCTCAAGGCTAGAGTTCTACCACTTGAGTCACAGCACCATTTCTGGCTTCTTCTATGTATGTGGTACTGAAGAATCAAACCCTGGTCTTTGTGCATGCTAGGCAAGCACTCTACCACTAGGCCAAATTCCCTGCCAGAAAAGATTTTTCTTGATGTCCAAAAGTAAGTAAATAAAACAAAATAATACTGGGATGTTTTTGATAAATTTGCATTTGTTTCTGCCTATCCTATTTTAATCATTGAATCTGTTGGATAAGAGTATTTAAAATTTTATAAATTAAACACAATTGCTTGCATATTCTCCTCTTAAATCAGTTAAATGCCTTGGCTAAATATCAGGCCTTTATCAAATTAAAGGCAGAGGATTGAGAAGCCATTTCATTTTTCAGTTGTGTGTTTAAACTCCACAAACATTGCTTGACATATCACCAATGGAAAAGCAAACCATACTTCCATGAAGCACCTAGTTTTAATCAACTTCACAGGGAATATGCTAGGAGAATACTTTCCTTGTATTCAGTGGGTTCTTTTGTGTGTTATAATTGAATTGAATTTTCTCTTCATCCCATTCTTCCTAGACAGCTTCTCATTTGAGAGCTCTGAAGATGTATTACACTAATATATCGTCTGAATGACAATGCTACGATGATGCATGGGAGAAATACATCTCCAGAGTGTCAGTACTGTCCAGAAACAATGTGCTGGTAACTGGATTGCATTCAAACCTAATGCAGAAAGACACAATAAAAAAAAAAAAAAAAAAAAAAAAAAAAAAAAAAAAAAACTTGGCTACTTGGCTAAAAAGAAAACTGGGGGGAAAAGAACTCTATCAGACAGTTCTCTGGTTTTTATTTTGGGGTGTGTGTGTGTGTGTGTGTGTGTGTGTGTGTGTGTGTGTGTGTGTGTGTTTAGTACAGAGGATTGGACATAGTTCTTTCCTCTTACTAATTATCTTTTCTATTATTGGATCTATGCTCCTAACCCTTGAAGTTTTTATTTTTCCTTTTGAGATTGGATCTTTTTGTTTACTTTGTCAGAGCTGGACTTGAAATTACAGTCTTCCTGTCTCCACTTGTCAAATATCTGGGATTACAGCCACATAAAACCTTCAAAAAATCTACTCTCTTAGAGGTGTCCTCAGTGTTTCTTGCATGTTAATCCAAGCTACTCAGGAGATGGAGAGAATCACAGTTCAAGCACAGCTTGAGTTAAAAATTAGTTCAACTGTCCTCTTACCAAATAAAAATAGGTGTGGTGGTTCATCCCCAACATTCCAGCTACCTAGAAGGATAGACAATAGGTTCTATCAGTCATAAGCCAGCCCAGAAAAAAGGGAGTGCTTATCTGAAAAATATGGTAAAGCATAAAGGATTAGAGGCATTGTTCAAGTTGCTAGAATGCTTGTCCCTGACTTACAAGCACAAATAAGGCTTTGAATGAGAACTCCAGTATTGTCCAAAGGAAGAAAGATAAAAGAAAGAAATTAAATGAATTTTAAAGGCACAGTCTCTCAGGCAGGATTAACATACACTTTTTTTTTCTTTTGCAATGAGTGCTGCCATTAACTGCTTGTCAGTCTGAATGCACCAGTTATTTATCATTTTATGAGACATTTTCTGTTAGGAGATATATGAAATATTGAGAATGACTTCTACATTCTGAAGTTCACCCCTTAGGAAACTAGAGTTGTGTGAAAGACTTCTCTTTGTTATTCATTTTTATAATTTTTTTCTGCACCACAAAATATAACTAAAGGAAACATTCTCTTAAAAAAGTCTACTTCCTCCTCCAGTACAGTATGCTTCCTATCCACCCTCCATTTATCTACAGAATTTTGGAGTCTGAATAATTAATTCAAATGTGTATTTCTGGAAATTGTTCTGGCTCTCACTCATTAAATATTCCAGTACTTTCTACATGTGATATGACACATCTCCAGTTTGGAAATACAATTGCTATTTCACATTGTCAAAAAGTTATTATATTAGAGCTTAGTATTTTCTATCATCATTTATTATTTCTCCTCAGAATGAAATGGGAGAAAAATTTGAATAGTAATAGCTAAGATTGGGGATGTCTTTTAATTCTGGATGAATGTTCTTTTAAGTTTCTTTTTTAAATATTGATTTTATATAATAAAGCAGAAATATTAGTCTTATTATCATCCCTATCTTGCAGATGAAGGTAAGGAGGCAAACAGAACTTAAGAAAGCAGCCCACATTAAGGAGTACAGTGAGTAATTGTTTCAACACACACAGAAATGTTTAATTTGGGCCAGGAGTGGGGCCCAGAGGTAGAGTGCTTGCTTAGCATGCATGAAGTTCTGGGTTTGATTCCTCAGTACCACATACACAGAAAAAAATCCAGAATTTGTGCTGTTGCTTAAGTGGTAAAGCTCCAACCTTGAGAAAGCCCAAGGACAGAGCCCAGGCCCCACATTCAAAGGCCCAGGGCTAGCAAAGCAAAACAAAACAAAGTAGCAACAACAAAAAGAAATGCTATTTTTTTCTAATGTTGTGGCATGATGTAATCTTTTAGGTCATAAATAAAAATAAAATTTTAATTCATATTAATTTTGAAATATGTATTAACATAAGCTTATCAGCCATATAAAGACTTTATAGTATTCTCCAATATTATATTACTTGATAAACTCAAAAAATATCTATTGACTACTGTGTAATATGTAATTTCTCTCTCTCTCTCTTTCTTTCTTTCTTCCTTTCTTTCTTTCTTTCTTCCTTTCTTTCTTTCTTTCTTTCTTTCTTTCTTTCTTTCTTTCTTTCTTTCTTTCTTTTTCAGTCGTGGGACTTGATCTCTGGGCCTGGTGCTCTTCAGCTTCAAGTCTACTGCCCTACCCCTTGAGCCACAAAGCCACTTCTGGTTTTCTAGTGGTTAATTGGAGATAACAATCTCACAGCCATTGTGCCCTGGCTGGCTTCAAACCAGTATCCTCAAATCTCAGCCTCCTGAGTAACTAAGAATAAGCAATTTCTTGAATCATGTATCCATATTCACTTGCATATGAAAAAGAACATATATAATAAGTGATTGTCATAGTTTTAATGAACCAGGATTATTCTAAATTATAATTATTCTAATTATACTTAGTTGTGGTCAAGCATATAAAGTATGTTTGTAAAATATACTACAGTATAATTAATATAAATCTAACATTATAAATGAAAATTTCTCTATGCAGTCCCACTTCAGTGTGAAACTGCATAAAATGTGCAGCAAAGTAAAGGCTACTTTTTTTTGAAGGTAGTTTTTCACTGAGTCTATTTATGAACCACTCTTCCCTCATATGCATAACATGACATTAAAATCACAGGTATGGGAAAAGACTCTAGGGAAACCAGTTCTCAAATGTAAGTTCTCAAATGTAATTAGTTCTCAAATATTAACCATTGCCTACTTCAGAAATTAAGTTCACTAAGGAGATGTGTAATTTACCGTAGTGTCATTTTTAAAATATCTTATCTCTTTAAGAAAGCCAAGTTTATAAGTAAAGAAAGATAGTGCTTTTATAAAGTGAATGGTAGATTCCTGTTCTTTTTTTTTTTAATGAGAAATCACCTTTCTCTGAAACTAGTGAATTATTTTTTAAATATTGGTTCATCATATCATCAGGACCATCATTTCATTTTATGAATATGGTAAAATACCAAAATGTTCCCGCTTGTATATTCAAATAGCAGTCAGTAACAGTGCTGAACACACACAATGTAGCATAGCCCACCACTAAATGGATAGAAGTAAAGAAATAGACAAGTGAAAGTTAAAATTATAAAGAAAATCCTGAACAAAGAGGCAGTTTTAACTGCATATATAAATTGTTGGTGTGCAATCTTATGGTAAAAGTTTAACTTGAACCATTATGTAAATTTGTTCATTATATAATTATCCATTATGTAAAGTCATTATGGAAATTCACAAAAGCTCCACATAGAGTGCTGCTGTACAATGGAACTGGAACCATGGCTTGCAATCTGAAGATCTGGTATTGTTGAAATGTCATCAGCACAAATTGCTGGTTTTACTGAATTTTTCTTTGCTGACATCAAAGCTCAAAGTGTAATGTCAGAATTGCAAACCTGAAACAAGCATCTGAAAGAATTACACTGGGTGACAGATTGCCAGCTCAGAAGAAGCACTAACACACGAAGTCTCTTCATTGTATCACCCTTAGTCTTGGCTCTAATTCAGGTATTTCAAAGAAGACTTTCATACACATGATTGGCAATGGAATTAAGAACAATAACAGCTACTAATACTTTCTAGTGAGGATTGGATTTATTTTCAGAGTTATGTGGAACAGTAGATTGTAGGGGTGTGTGTTGCATTTAGTGAATAGTTTTACTTCTTACAATCTCTCCTACTTCTTCTGATAATTAATAATTAACATCTCCTGTCTTAAGGTTATATTTAATATAATTATGGAAGTTTTAGTGGGCTAACCCTTTGGGTCTGTCAATTAAGAAACAACTTTTCAACAACTGAGCGACACTTTTCAAAACTTTAGTTCAAGAGTCAGTAAACTTTTTCTTAAAGAGCCAATTAATACATTGCTTATGTTTTGTAAGCATTATGATCTCTGTTGTCCACTATTCAACTCTACTGTCATAGAGAAAAAACAGCCATGGGCCCCACACAGGAAAGAGCATCCTGATGTTCAAAATATCTTTACTGACAAGAAGTGACAACAAAGTGGCCTATGGATTGCTGATTCACACTTAATGGATACTTGATTTGATTTATTCTATTTATCCTGAAAATATTCTCATTGGACAATCTCAAATTTTTTAAATTGTATTTTAATGTTGGGGCATGTATAGAGGAGTTACAGTCCACAGGTAGTGGGTATGTTACATTACTTCTAGGACACTGATATTCCTCATGTTAAAAATCTTATTCCTTTTAATTTAGAGAATGTGCTTTACTCTTGGTTGGTAGTTAGTATATACTTATAGTAGGGGAGAAGTAATAAAAATATGTCAATTACAAATAGAAAATAATGCCCATTATCTGGATTAATGCACTATTATAGTTGTGTATGAGAAGTTGAGTAAAATGTTCATGAAAGCTATGCAAATTTACAAGCACTCGTGTATTTACTATTATTTAAGTTTATAAAATATAATGTATACTTGCATGTGGAGAATTTGAACACGATGTCCATTTATACAATGAATTTAATTTGAAGCTTAATATGCAACATTAAAGTACTTTACCACCTAAACCATGGAAAGTAATGGATAAATGCTACTTAAATCATGTTGGCTAAAATTCCATTGATGTGAATACCTTTTTTTTGTACTGTTTCCAGGTCATTTATTTATTTATTTTAAGTTGAACTATAATGAATAGCTTTTTGTGTGAATAATTTATAGCCTCACAAAAGCTTGCAAAAGGAAAATAAGGGACTGATTCATATATGTGTATATCAGTTGACTCAACAGAGTAAAAATCGGGTCATAGAAAAATCACAATAATATCAAATGTAAGGATAGATTGAGAAACAGCAGCTTTTGTATGTGTTTATAATATAATATTAGAGGAACCACAATAATATCAAATCTAACGATAGATTGAGGAATAGCAGATTTTGCGTGCCATGGCTTTTAAATCTTTCCCTATAGAGACTGTCTGTTGAAAGCATAAAGAAAATAGAAATGAAGAAATTGTGCTGAGTAGAAATTAGGCAGCACCTTGATCAACTGGTGAAGTTAACACCACAAATGAGTGACAGGTCGATTGCATGTACTAATTAATATAATTGTTAAAGAAAAATACGACTTCACTTACTGAGTTCTACAACTAACCACAATGGGAATATAATCATAAGGAAACATGGGACAAATCCTTACACAAGAAATATTCTCTTAAGCAGAAAAGACACTAGAATTGTTAAAACTGTCTCTGCAATGTAACAAAGAATGTGGTGAGGAGCTAGTCCCTACCACAAAGGAGATGAAACTGATTTGACTGCTATGTATAATGCATGGTCCTGGAATAGCTAGCTAGATGGTGATAGATAGATAGATAGATAGATAGATAGATAGATAGATAGACAGACAGACAGACATAATTAGAGGGAAAGTACTGTTCTGCAGGACACATCTTAATCAGTTGACAAAACTGGAAAATGGATTAAATCAGGTGTACTGTAGCAACAATTATAAATTTACTGAAGTTGAAAAGTTATGATCACATAAAAATAATTATCTTATTCTTCCAAAATATACACTGAAATATTTATAAATAATGAATTTCAAGATATAAGCCTGTTAGAATTGCTCTCAAATTATTCAATAAAAACTATGAATATGAACAGTGCTGGGAAGTAAGGATGGTCGATTTAGGAATTTACAGCTGTATGAGGATGTGGAAAAATGACAATATCTTACATAGAAAGCACACTTATCAATGTATGTGAATTAATGCACCTTCTATCTGGTGAATATATTGTAACCCTTCTATTAATTACAATAAAAATATATGAAAGAAAAGAAAGCACACTTCAATTTTTGATAATTTTTTCTGCTCTAGCAATATTTGAAATTTTTCTGCACAAAGCTGGGCAGATAATAGACACACTTTCAGTCAACCACACAGGTAAACAAGCTACACTCTACAGTATGCTGTGGTTCTCAGCCATGTTATTCCTGTGAGATTGGTGTACTAAATACATTTTTGACTTGTAATACTTTCACGTTACACTGGATTTATTATAGAAAAACCTTTCACACAAGTAGCTTCTGTGTATATGCAGTATATACTCAATATGTACAGCAAGTGATGAACTAAATCAACAAAAATAATGATGGATGCTTTTTTATATGGTTTTAAATTTTAAATTTTAAAATTATTCCCAAATACAAAAATACATACACACACAAGAATACAAAACAAAAACACTAGGATGAACTCTCCTACATTTAGAAACTTCTCAAAGAAAGTGAACTCAATTGTCTGAATTAACAAATAGAATGGCAAGTACAATGGGCTTCAGTGCAATATGTGGTCTGGTTTAATCCATAACTTATATTTCTTTTTTTTTTTTTGGCCAGTTCTGGGATTGGGCTCAGGGCTTGAGCACTGTCCTTGGACTTTCTCAAGGCTAGCACTCTACCACTTGAGCCTCAGCACCACTTCCGGCTTTTTGCTATGTATGTGGGGTATGGAGGAATCGAACCCGGGTCTTCGTGCATGCTAAGCATAGAACTCTGCCACTAGGCCAAACTGCCAGCCCCCATAATTTATATTTCTAAGACTTAAGTAGAGGTTATGTTGAGCTATCTTCCTGTAGGCAGATAATTACTACTGAACATTCAAACTAAAATTGTCCATGAACAAGTCATGACAAATTATCAAAGCTATGAAGTGGCCACCATTAATTCCTTTTTGTTTTGAACTTCTTGGGCTAATGTGAAGAGGGATTGCAGTTACATGTATTAGGTAGTGGGTACATTACTTCCTGAACATTGTTACCCTTTCCCATGTTTTTCTCCTAGTTTCCTTCCCAGTGGCCCCTCCCCCTCATCTTGTTTTTCCCTTCATTTCCCTATTTCAAATAAACTAATATATATATATATAAATATATATAGAATATACCAGGTAGCAAAATCATATACAATAACAATATGAGATTAAGAGGAGAAAAGAAGGAACTTCACATAGTACATTAAGGAAAACAATCAGAAATATAAACCTCTTATTTCCATATCCTGGAGTTCCTTTCACTTAGCCTTATCTATCTATCTATCTATCTATCTATCTATCTATCTATCTATCTATCTATCTATCTATCTATCTAGTAGCTTTTGAGCTACTGTGATCCTCTGCTAGGAGCCTATGATTACTTCTTTCAAGGTCATAGTGTTGCTCACTGTTTCTAACCTAAGCTGTGTTCATGTATTGTCATCTGTTCTAAGGTATTTTCATACATAACAGGACAAAGAAAAACAGAAGCATATGCAAAGTACTGACTGATGCTTCTTATTTTTTCAGTCAAAATGACCAAAGCCATATATGCTTTATAATATGTTTTAAATTATGATAGTTTGTGGAACTGCTCATATTTTTGATCCATAATTTACTCAGTAGAAAAATGAAATTTTAAAACCTCCTAGAGTTTGTCTGAACATATCATCAATTTGCCTTCATGTTCTTGCTTCAATCTGAACATGCTTTCCTATACTTTCCTTTGAGATGATCTCACACATTTTCATAGTCATAATCAGCACATTAGCAACTACCAAATATTGATCTTTTATGCCTGCATCAATTTATAATAAAGATAAACTTAATAAACTTACACAAATTCAAGACTAAACATACAGAAAAGATTCTACTAAACTCACGGGCTAATGGCAAAATGTTAAAATTAGCTCAAAATACGTATAAGAATACAACTATATGTTTCTGTTTGCATATGTGTACATATATGTATAAATATAATATTGATATTGCTTCTGCAAATATAAAAAGATCAGTGAAACCTACAAATTTGCTTACAGATATAAATATGTAAAATGAAACTAGTTAACCATATTATCAGACATTTTTTAATGTAGAGCTCATAGTACTGTGCAGTTGAATGAGCATAATTAATGAATTATAATTTAAAATTATTGGAAGATTTTACAAAAATATTCTGAATGGAGATATTCATAAGATAATAATACTTATGCTAATTTTAATTATTTGCTTGGTATGGCAGGATGCAAAAAACAAATACACTCAGTTTAATTTATACATTTAATTTGTCTTCTTTTAACTTTATGATGTGATCTATTATCATTATTCTAATAACTTCACTAATATTCCTGCTGTTTGATTAAACTAAAATGTATCTGAGCACTTTAAAAAAGAACATACATAGCAATAAGCATTGCTAAGTAGGACAGTTAAATGAGAAACATTAATCTTAAATTCTATTGAGATTGAGATTATGTGCTTCATTCTTAGAAAAATAACTAGTGCCATATCTAATGCAAATGCCTAGAAGGATAATTAAAAATCAGTTCTGAATTTGCATATCACATTGTACTTCTAAAAGCACATTTATAGATGTGTGGATCCAAAAATGTGGTACCTATATACAATGCAATGTTACACAACCATTAGAAAGAATAAAATAATGCCATCTGTAGGGAAATGGATGGAATTAGAACAAATCATGTTAAGTGAGATAAGCCGAGACCAGAGAGACAAACGGTGCATATTCCCCTTCGTAAGTAGAAGTTAGATCTAAAATTCATTGGGATATGACAAATTACTCAGGATTCTAGATATGCACATGCAGTGAGACCAAAAGAGGATAGTCTTAGGAGAGAATCACTAAGGCACAATACCCATGTGCTTCTTCATGTGTATAAAATAATATACAAACTGTAATGAACTCCAAAGATATGGAAACAAGGGACTTTTAATTTTTTTTTTGCTGATTTTGTATTCTTTACCTTGTATTGTATGTGGTACATTCACATGCACATCTGTGGGAGGACGGAGAGAGGGTACAGAATCCAAGGGAAAAGTGCAGCAGTGGAGTGCACTGGACATTTGTGAAAGTGAATTATGCAACCTGTAGGTGGAGGAAGGAGGGAAGGAATGGGAGGAAAGGAGGGAACAGATGGCACTATGTGAAAGGAAATGTCCTTATTACCTGATGCATGTAAATGTAATCTCTTTCTATATCATACCTATAAGAATAAAGTACATATTTAAAATTACATTTATGTATATTATCTTATGTAAGTCCCACAATGGTATGGATGTAAAGCTGGTGATGATACATAATTCCAGTTAGATATGAGGAATTAATTCAAAATATGTAGTGCTGGTGATTATAGTTAATGAAGGCATATTGTATTCTAGGAAAATGCAGTGTAATCTTTTATTGCTCTCTTCACATAATAACTATGTGAGGCATTGCATTTGTTAATTAGCTAGATACTACCATTTCTTTAATAGATCTATCCTGCAATTTATTGCATAGATGATAAATACATATAATTTTGTTTATCATGTTACAAACTAGCTGGAGATTTTCATTATTCAATTCTTGAAAAGCATACATCTAGCCAAGGGTAAATGGTTTTACAAAGACTGACTTGATGAGGAAGGAAATCAGCTTAGAGCAGATATGTCTAATTACTAGTCATGAATTTTCTTCACTTTACCTCCATGAACAGTCCTGCAATGAGTTTGATGCACACATAGCAGTAAACTCAAACTTCAGAAATATTATAGAGCCATAATGCATATTATATAATATGTACTAATGTTTTATTGATTTTTCTCTCCCGTTAATACTAATTCTAAGCATGTGATGTGAGTCTCATTAGGGCTCACTGCATAAATGAGGAAACTGAAAGACACTTAAGGATAAGTGATATTAAAGAAAGCATTAACGGATAAAATAGACGTTCCAATTGTGTTCTTTCTACGCCCACATAAAATGTTCCTTTCTGATTTCATTAAAAGTAGTTTCATTGCTACAGCTCTGTTGGAATGATTTCCGCTAAGAAAAATAAATAAATAAAAATTAAAAAAAAACAGAAAATTTTATCTTCAAAGAAATGGAATCTTATTTGTTAAAACTATCATCTTTACCTCCAGGGAATTCTCAGAATTATATAGTTCCAACTTTTAAATTGTACACAACTGTTAAGAGTGTGGCTGCTGAAAGCAGTCTGTTTTGATGATGATTATCTTCAACTTTCTAAACTTGGCTTAATTTCTTTGGGAAGATGTACACAGCAGCAGAAGTGCTGGAAAACCATTAACATATTATAGCCTTTAATTTCCCCTACCTATGTGATCTATGTGTGCAAAGCACTTAAACTCTGGGGTTTTTACATTCCCTCATCAGTTAAAATTTAATTCTAACTCTAAAAATGCTTGATTCTGAACAGCAGTTTGAAATGAGACCCAGCAACCTCACAATTTGTATAATTTCTTTCTCCCCTGATTACTTTAGCAGCTCCTGGTGGCCTATTAACATGTGAATGCCAACTGAATAAATCCCTTACACATTTAAATGAAGATCTTCTCCCATCCCCTTTGGTGATATTTCTCTTTTAGTCTTTTGTCTATTGATTTGTGATTATCCCATATACTAACTTGAAAATAACCTTGACTAGGTATCAAGAGCTGATTTCATGCTGGGTTTTGACAGTTCATTTGACTTTTGGATGAATGATATTATCTGTAAGCATAAAGTGTAATGTGGGCCTTGTGAAAAAGTTACAAAAAAAATAATTCAAGTTCCAAACAAATAAAGCATTAAGAGAATATCAAACAGCATAGAAACACAGATGTGTTTTAGTCTCACATTACCTGATGGAGAGATATGACGCCAGGAAATGGAAGGCTCTGGCTTGCCAGTGGCCAGACATGTAAGAGTGACATTGGTTCCTTCATTGATAGTCATATCATTTGAGATGTCATAAATCTTCGGAGGAACTGAAATGGCAAAACATGTAATGGTCAGAATAAGTATACATGCAACTTTGAGGGGTTATACAATAGTTTCTTCAATATAGAATTGTCTAGTAAATCTCTTCTGGTCCTCACCTACTATATATTTATATTATATATATGTAATTTTATTAATCCTTAAGAATTAAAAGTTGTCGTTAGTTGGCTGTGTCTCTAATGATTAGATATAGTGTACTTCAGGGTGTATGAAATATTTAATAATGGTACATTTTAAAATTAAATAAGATATGCATTATGGATGATTTGTGCTAAATAAAGTGGAATATAAGCTATCTGTATTTTAAGCAGGCATCTTTAGTAATAAGTATTATGCTATTGGAATGGTTACATAAAAGGGAAAATCTTGAAAAAACATAAAACAGCACCACCATTTTGTCTATCTGCTGACTGAAATGTTACTTTAGGCGAGGTGGAATATATGAGGCCAGGGAAGTAAGACTTGAGAATCATAAAAGCATTTCTAGCTTCAGTGTGGTAGCTAAAAATTATAGTTCAGGTCTTTCTTTGACGTTTTTTAGTTGTTGTTCAAAAAAACACAATCAAAAGACTATGAAAAGTGTGTTCATATTGTGTGCTGGTGGCCCATGCCTGTAATCATAGATACTCAGGAGGCTGCAAACTTAGGATCATGGTTTAAAGGCAGCTTAGGCAAGAAAATCAATAAGGCTTTCATCTCCAGTTAGACACCAAAAAAGCAGAACTGGAGCTGTAGCTCAAGAGATAAGCACTAGGTCTGAGGACACACACACACACACACACACACACACACACACACACTTAGGGGAGAGGGCCCAGATCCTGAGTTCAAGGCTCAGGACTGCCTCTCCCCCCAAGTAATTATACTCAACATGTTTTCATATCAATAATAAACTAGAAAGTACAGGATGAAACTTATGTCTTTACTTCAAGACTTCTCAGAACCTTTGTTCTTACACCCTGTAAATTCATTAAACTGTTATATTGCTTGTTTTCATATTTATTACAGAATTGGATCATATAATAGATTTTGGTAAATGACAATAGAAAGTCTCTGAAGTAGGATTATATTTCAATTTTTTCTTGGAAAAATTGAATGGTTTCACGTAATCCTTTAACTCTGTGCGTTCTCTGATGGCTAGCTATGATATCTAAGAAAAGTTCCTAGCCCATCCCATGTCAGTCTCTGCTTTTCACTGAGCTGAGAATTAAATAAGTTCTTACATACTTAGAAATGTACAAAAGTACCTGCCTTCAGTGTTAGTTCTTAACCTGTTGTAACACATGTATTGTGCTTGAACTTAATTTCAGTATTGCACTTTACCTAAGCTTTGAAAGTTCTTTCAGACTTCACTTGGGAAGTATGCACAGCTTACTTTGTGTCAAACGTAGGTTTGGCTCATGTTAACAAAATCATAATGATGATCTAGGTCAAATAAAAATAAATAGCAACTAGTCATCTTGATAGTTACTAAAATATGCTTTTTTATACTAAATTCATTATATGGTTCCATTCTGCTTATTTGCATTAGATATATGCTTTAATAGTCACTTTTAAGCCAGTAACTAAAATGTATTGTGACTACTAATTAAATCATCCATACTTTGATTAGTATCTTTAAGTCCTGGGCTTGGGCTAGGGGTCTGAGCACTGTGTTTGGTTTTTCTCAAGGCTAGAGCTCTACCACTTGAACTACAGCACCACTTCTGGCTTTTTTCTACATCTGTGGTACTGAGGAAACGAACCTAGGTCTTTGTGCATGCTAGGCAAGCACTCTACCACTAAGCCAAACTCCCAGCCCTCTTTGATTACTTTTTATAGAACTATAAGAAATCAAGGGTGCGATGATTACAAATATAAAATATTTGATCGTATGTTTATATGACTGAGGAAATACTTATTCCTAAGTGGTATACGAATGTAAATATTTCTTTTTTTTTTTTTTGCCAGTCCTGGGCTTGAGCTCAGGACCTGAGCACTGTCCTTGGACTTTCTCAAGGCTAGAGCTCTACCACTTGAGCCTCAGCACCACTTGCGGCTTTTTTCTATATGTGGTACCAAGGAATCGAACCTGGGTCTTCATGCATGCTAGGCAAGCACTTTAACCACTAGGCCAAACTCCCGGCCCCACGAATGTAAATATTTCTAAATGACATAATTTAATTGGCATTTGAAACATATTATCATCAAACTCTTTGCTAGCTCTTCTCAGACAAATAATAATAAAAAATCCAAATCATCCTAAATGGAGCACTCTGTTCAGCTTAACTGAAACAGAACAGAAAAAGACATTAAAATACTCTGAAAAGTTAGAGAAAAAAATTGCATGACTTTAGGGTGAAAATGAGAGTAATGAAAACAGAGTTGTGACACTCAACAAATTATTTCCTTTAGATATGTGGATGTAAGTATAGCTTACTATAGTCTATGACAAATACTTCATAAACATATATGCATATGTACAAACATTTAGAAAATCAAATATTTACTATTAAAAGGAAATATATGTATTTTTCTTTCATCTTTTAAACAGAAGTCCATCTGTACAGCTGTTAGTCTTGTTTGGTTACTTTAACTACAAGTTTCAAATATATAACCAATTTAAGGTCGAATAAATCTATGCATTTTTAAGAAATGGTAATATACATTGTCTCTGCAACTGCTTTTTACAATATGCTATCATTAAATACTTTGGTTACATCACTATGCACCTACCAATAGTTCAGGTCCTAAATCCTGAATGTTAAGAACTAGTATTTGGCTTGCCTTCCCCCTACAATACTCAGACTTGACATTTAACCCTGAGAAATTAGGTGGGGGGGAAGAGAGTAGATTCCAGGTGTGGCATGTTATCTCAGTGAGTTCAAACACCTCCCAAGGTGTCATGATTCAATGCATTCTTCAGGGAAGAAACATCTGGAAACAGGATATTTTTAAGAGAAAATCTTCAGACACTGCACTTCTCCCAGTATCCATCATCTGTTGGCAGCAGATGCTGGGTAAAGTGGACCAGTGGACTCCTTTATAATCACTGTAAATGCAGGGGAATTCCGTCATTGTAAAGTCAATGTTCCCAAGTTCTGATTTCTATTGAATATTTACTAATATTTTGAAGTTAAAGGAAATGCCAAAATTTAAACCCACAATGGTAGGCTTCAGGAAACAACATCGAGGAACAGAAACCTGACGAATTGAGGCAAAAGTTCTCAAGTTCCTAGGTCGGAATGGATTATGCAATGAGTACCAGGTGACTCTGTCCCTCCTTGATATCTTTTCAAATGTACAGTCACTCAATATAGTGTTTCTTATCATTGAGAAACTCTGTCCATTACCTTCACATGGGACAACGAATGAAAGTTTGGAGGACTGACTGGTGGGTGATAGTTACAGCTGTCAGATTTTCCCATTGCAAAAAAAAATGGATAATGGCTCAAGAAGGGCTCCAAGACCATGAAGATAGGAAAGAACTATTTCTCCCCTGGGTGTTGGAGCAGGAAGGTGTGGTAGACTAGAGGTGACTCTATTCACAGCTATAGATATAGTTTATCTTATAATTATCGAATGGATGTTTGGATGACTTAAACTAGGGTAGATTTTTTTTTTTAGTGTGACTTGTTACATCCACTCCAAATTCACATACTGATCATAACTCCCAAGATGATTATATTAGAAGGCCAAGCTTTAAAAAAACATAGATCATTAGTGTCATTAAAACCTGTGTAAAAAAGATCTTTGAGAGCTGCTTGTCTTTACCACCATGTGAGGACTAAATATGAAGGTGCCATTTTTGACAAAATGGGCTCCCACCAGCTGATTTGAATTCAGGGATTTGAAAATTTACATGAATTAAATCTGTTGCAATGTTTTTTGGTCTGTGTTTGTTTGTTTGTTTATTTATTTATTTTTTAACATAGAGTCTATTTTTTTTTTTTTTTTTGCCAATCCCAGGGCCTGAACTCAGGGCCGGTAGACTGTCCTTGGTCTTATTCAAGGCTAGTGCTCTACCACTTGAGCCATAGCACAAGTTCTGGCCTTTTCTGTGTATATCATACGAGGAATTGAACCCAGGACTTTATTCATGCTAGGCAAGCACTCTACCACTAAGTCAAGCTTCTGACCCTACCTTTTTTGTTTGTTTGTTTTGTTGTATTTTGTTTTGTTTTCAGGACCCAGAATATACCACAATTCTTCTCTTTCTATAGATGGGATAACAGGAGACAGGCCCACACTAGCAATCCCACTGCTCTTTCTGTTGACATAGGCATCTCCTTAACCATTTTTTTCCCTAGGTCAAGGTTGAAACTGCCATCCTTGTTCTTATCTTAGTCTCCTCATGTAGCTGGGATGACAGAAAGCACCATCAAGCCAACTTTTTCACCTTTTCTGCCAGTTTGGCTTCAAAATCCAATCCTCCAGATTTCCACCTTTTGAGTAGTGAAAATCACAAGTGTGAACAAGCAGTGTCTTCCCAGGAATTTCTTGTCAAGTCATTTTAAAATTTCATAATTTCCTATTCCATAACTTCTTATCGATTTTACCAAGTAAAATAAGAGGAAAAAATTGGACAATAATCATAGAAATTTATATTGAATAGACTGGGCAGTGATAGTTTAGATAATGTCATGTGAGTTGGCTAATTTTTTTAATCTTAGAAGCTATGTGAAGCTTAATTCACAAGTTTACTTCAGAAGCTCACAAAAACAAAAAGGTGCAAATTTTCCTCTCATATATGAAAGAAAAATATATAATTATAAACATATAAAAGCTTGTACAGTGTAAGATATATATATATATAGAGAGAGAGAGATATACATATTTTCTAAAGTAGATACAGGGAGAATCACCATGGTATATAGCATCTATGAAAAATCTTTTCATACAGTGGACACCAGGAAGCTGAAACATGTGCTTTGGGGAAGAAGTTAAGAGGATGGGAGCAGGGATATGGGTAGAGGAAGGATGGGCAAAGAGTCACTATATTCAGTATACCTATGTGAACATGGAACCTGGGAACTTGAAAGAAGGTGTGGGTTGGGACAGATGGAAAGGGTGACCATATTCAAGATGCACTATACTCATAAATTGATAGGTTGGATTGAAACTCCTTTGTACAACTACTTAATGATAATACAAAGTAAAAATTGCAATTAAAACTTAGAAGCAAAATAAAAAAGATACATATGTTTACAGTCAAAAGGATTGGACTCTAATTGTATGTACCTAGTATTTCTACCTTGCTTTCCCCTCTAAGTTGGAGTCTGATTTAGTTCAGATAAACTTTTCCTAAACTTTTTCCAAGTAGCTTGAGTCAACAAGCTAGACATAACTATAAATCTTGGGAGAATTGCCTTCCTTCTTCTGTTTTTTTTTCTTTTTTCAACTCCCATATCTGGTAATGACTGGCATCATCAAAAGAACATTCTTCCTTTCACTGTGCTGGCATGTCCCCTTTCTGTCTTGGCTAGTCCCCAGAAGGTGAAAGCAGATCTTTTACACAGAAAACCTTCCAGAAAAAGTGCTATTCTCAAATTGAGAAAAAAAATGTCTCACAATACTTTTTTCCCCTAAATTGGTTCAATTGTGGTTGCTTTCTGACTTCATGGCCTGTATGTAACCAATTCATAGATCATAAATGACTTTTTTATAGTTTATGACATTTTAGAAATTTCTATGGCTTCTCCCCTCATCCCATCAGTCAGATAGTGAGGAGAAGCATGAGTTATAAATGCAAACTTGCCAGATACATGAATTGCCTACTGACAAAATAAGCCAGAACAGCTTAGGAGGTAAAAAAAATATGTTGCAGAAAAATATATCTTTCTTTCCTTAGTTCCAACATTGACTCATGCTGCTTTATTTAGTACTTTTGCTCGATTAGAAAATGTATACATGATTTTTTTTCTTATTTTTTCTATTCCTTTGGACAGCAGCTTAACAACATGGCAAAGCATCAGTCCACCCATCCATCCATCCAACCAACTATTTATGCAATAAACATTTATTGAACAACCAAATTTATCAGGAAAGGTTAATCTCAAGGTTTGATGTAGATAGCAGTTATTCCAGGATGGAGTTCTATATCTTACAAACAAGGTCCAATAAGATACTTGGAAACACAGTTACAAATATAACCTTCTTCTGGAGTCAGAAATGGAGGGGATACTTATATTTGATAGAGTCTTTTGAAGACATTGAATTTGAGCAGAATAGGACGGTGTAAAACAGTTAATTGTTTTCAGCAAGTCATCGGCGACAGACTGATGGATCCTTTTCCCAGTACCGTAGAGGGAGGAGGGTGGACTCAGGGGATTTTAATACCCAACCACCCACAA
Organism: Megascapheus bottae; assembly: GCF_031878675.1. Lineage (NCBI taxonomy): Eukaryota > Metazoa > Chordata > Mammalia > Rodentia > Geomyidae > Megascapheus > Megascapheus bottae. Next base: position 36,100,646 of record NC_143514.1, on the reverse strand, counting down.
ATGTATATAAAAATGTGTATAAAATCTGTGTACATTAGAAACACAAATAATATCAGAAAGACTCTTTCCAAAAGCACTCTCTCTCTCTCTCTCTCTCTCTCTCTCTCTCTCTCTCTCTCTCTCTCTCTCTCTCTCTCTCTCTCTCTCATTTAAATCTGCATTCTACGAAGAGAGAATTTTCTTCAGATTACTAGTGCAGTTTTTAACCTTCAAGAAATGACTTAAAATACCTCTTCTAAAAGTGAGAGTTTACATTTATTTTCAGATTCACTAAGAACAGCATGGTAGATGGAGAAGGGATACTCTACTAGAGGTGGGAAAATGTCATGACACATTTTTCCCTTTTGTTATGTTTCATTGGAGAGAATTTTGAATTGAGTCTATGTTAAGTGTGTAAACCAACCCATCAGTGGGGAAAAGAAAGTAAGCTTTGGAGGGGAAACCCCATTCAGGATATGGGGTTTAAAAAATAATTTTCCTTACTCTTTTCGATTTTCATCATGTCTCTATCATCTTGTGCAAGGAATGGAAATGTCTGGTCTGCAAAGTGTATAATGCCTGTGGTATCATTTGACCTCACCTTACCAAGGCAACTTCAATGGAACTTGAAATTCAATAAATCTAGTTGTTTTTTAAATAGCCAAATTTATTTATGTTAAATCATAATGACAATGTAAATGTTGATGAACAAGCAAAGAATATATAATAATATATACAATGGTATGCCATTATATATATAATATATATACACACACACATATATATATAATTAATATGTATATATAGTTCTTGTCAGCTGCAAGTAACCCCCAAATTTTAGCTTTTATTCTTTGAGGAACAAATGATTAACCATTTTCAATGTATTCTCAGAGACAAATGGAAACAAATATTTAAATTGAAATGTCAACAATGTATAATTTACAGAAAAATAAATGTGAGGGGTTACGAAAAGTTTACTCTGCTTTTATAGAGGAATGATTTGGATAAGCTAATTGATGTAATGCTATTCAAGTGCCTGGTTGAGGGAAAATTTCTTTCTTGCCATAAAAAGCATTGTGAAGGCAAAATAAAAGCACTGATAGACAAAGGCTTCAATCCTTTAGAGTTAAAAAAGTTAAAATGTTATTTTTGCTTCATTTTGGCTAGGAAATAGAAGTGGGCCGGTACCTGTGAATGTGTATACACTGAAGTTGAAATCCCTGCCGTACTTCAGGCTAGCTTCAGCTGTGCTTACTTGGATGGTTCAGTTATAAAATACTGCTGAAAGATGGGACTAACACAGGAACTACTCCCTCAGGCTGCAGCAACAGTAGCAGCAAAAAAAAGGCGAAATCAGCCTTGTAGCCAAGCCAGGTATCATTGGGGACTACACAATTCCTGCACCATTCTCAGGCCTTTTCACAAAACCACAGGACAGTGATAACAAATCCATAGCAAAAACTGCACCATTGAGATACTTTAGGAAACACTCAGGTTGGTGTCCATTCCTCATGAGGTAGTTTTGGTTTTTTTTTTGGGGGGGATACCCTGGTGTCCTTGGTAATGTTTCATGAAAAATTCACCATCAGCATTTTTTTCCTGGAAATCATTTGGCAATGCTTAAAGATCTTAAAATAAAATTGAAACCATAGATCTGTTATTTCCCTTTCCAGGAATTAGTAAGGGAAGTCAGGTACCTTATTTCAGCATAGTCAATATTCCCATAAACCTGGTCTGCAGCTTCGCTGTTCTGCTTGGACATGTGCCAAGAAATACCTTGTGGAATGGCCTGAGTGAACTTTGCCTGCCTTATCCTTGGCAGTGAATTATTTTGCACATAAACCAGAGGACACAGCACAGCTGTGTCAAACTAGAACCCAGCTGCCTTCTTTGCAAACAGTTCCCATAGCTAAAAACTTGCTTGAAGGTTTTTTTTTTTTTTTACATTAGAGTCCAGTCTACCCTTGAACTTGTAGAAAGTAATATAACACTGTGTCTATTTCATAAGTAAACCTTTTCACTTTTAGGCTCAGGGTTCCATAAATGTATGTTAGCATACCTTTATGCCTAAGAGTAGATGGGACATTTCAGCACTATCAGAAAAAAAAAAAATTAAAGACTTCCTAGAAGTACTCGAATACTTTTGTAATTTTTAAATAATATCAGTTATCTTAATTACGTGATTAACATACACTTATTGACTAGAATGTAAAAATATATAAAAAAAAGGAAAGAAAAAAATCACTAAAACTTTCCTTTGGTATATTGAACTAAATGAATAGTTTCAATATGAATCAATTTAATATAATACTGCCATTTAGTGAGAATCACTATTAATAGATAAACCACTTCTATATGTTAGGCGTATATTTTACATAGATTACAAAGAATTTATGTGGTCCAACAGGTCATAATTTGAAAAGAAAATAAGAACATGTCCATAGAAAAAGCACAATAAGTTTTTCAATCTCGTCTTATAAAACAAGATTTCTCTTAATGTATACAAGCAAGTATCTAGAAGATAATTGGGAAGGAATTCAAGATAGACTTTGTGACACTCTTGGAAAGCTGTAAGGCCATATAATGTGAAGCTAATTGAAAGGACCTCCAGGATATTGAAACAAAAGCCATATAATGAATAATTGTTGTCCTTAATGTACTATGTTGTCTCTCATCTCCTTTGCTGTCCCTTGGGTATCTCATATTGGTATAGTATCTCACTTTGTTATCTGATATATTGAATTTATTTGTATTTGGATATTTGAAATTTGATAGGGAAGGGGGGGAACCAAGATGGGAGGGGGTGTGGGGGGGGAGGGAAATGGGTACCAAGACATGTGAAAAGGTATCAATGTATGTGAATTAATGCACCTTCTATCTGGCAAATATCATGTAACCCTTTTACTAATTACAATAAAAAAACAAAAAAGCAAAAAAAGGGATATATACAACAATCCTAAATAGTTGCTAAACATTGACATATGTAATATAGCAAAAAATAATGAGTTATTTTGTAGACAAGAATATTTGTCACCAGTGAGTTCTACCTATCTAATCACCAATGCCATCATCTGCTTTTATGCTAGTCTGTGGGACAGTGCTAGAATATACGAGAACTCTTCAACACCCCTCCCTTATGCTGCTTCACAGTGAAGTTATTAGTTGGTTCAAACAAGAGCTGGAAGGAAAAAATTCGATGTATTAACCAAAGAATTCCATTTATCTCCTACCTTGTTCTCTGAGAACACTCATTCTTCAAGCCTGGGTAACTATGTACATAGTTTGACCATGCTTGTGCTACCATGGGGGACCAAACACATAGAGGATGCCACCTGGGTATGCCATATGGAAAGATTCTGAGACAATAAAAGCAGAGACAATGTAGGAGAGAATAGGAATCAGGGATGCCCTCTGCGTTGTCTAGGCTGTAATTGCTCAAGCTATTCCACAGAGTTCCCAAATATCATGTCCACATTGTCTCACGTGCTGTCTTGTGAGTCAGATAAACAACTGTAGCTGTGAAAGTTGCTAAGTTTGGTCATCATCTTAAGAATTAGAATAAAACCGGAGATATTATGCTACTTGATTTCACAAACAGTAAAATTAAAAAAAGCATACTGTTAGCATCATAGTAGGCAATGGGAAAAAAATAACCTCAGAAATAAATGAGGAAATCACCATTATTCCAAACACCAATTATTCTAAGAACATATATGCATGATATAGCCAAGACTGTGTATGTGGGTGTAAATATAGGCATATATATGTATATAGACATATATATGTACATATATACATACATACACGATAAATGGAACAGCCCAGGAGGAAGAGTATTTCTAAAAATTGCAGAACCCTGTGATAGTTTCCATCTAGAAAACAGAAATATGAATGTGACTTTCACCCTTGAAGCAGAACATTTTGCTTCATACAATCTCATCAGATTTTCTGTGTTCCTCAACCTAAACTGCACCTTTATGGGAATTAGAAGAAATAGGTTTTATTGCAAAAAAAAGCATATGCTGGAAATTTTCATAATACAGAAATCTACACGATCTATGAAAGTAAATAGTGCATATAGATATATCTGCATATGAAATGCTTGCTATATGCTGTATGTTTGTGTAATTTAGTCTAAATTCAGCCCATAAGACACAATCTTGCTGTCTTTGCTTTAATACTGGCAAACCATCACCCTGTTTGTAGCCTTGGAAGGTCTAAACATTCATTTTTCACAGTACATTCCTTGGTTTTGTACAAAAATAGTTCATTATCACACTAATGTGTGATTTTTCACCTGTCATGGACTAGACATGATTAGATCTCCAGAGTGACTCTAGTCTTGCCTTAGGATATATTTTGAGGATAGTTTTTGTTCAGAACATTGAATGATAAAACATTCATGCTAGCACTCTTCTTCCAAAAAGATACCATTTGTATTTTTTAATGAATGCATCTCTTATATACTTTTCCTGTGGAGAATTATATCATGTTACTTTACAACACAATATTAAATGTTATCATGCCATGCAAGTATGTGCCAGGAGATGGTATAGTCCTATGGTTACATTTCCGGATTCTCACTGATATTGAGTTAAAAGGTAATATGCCATGATTTTTGGCCCTTAGATCATTAGTCACAGTGAATTAAGTGCATTCTCTTATAATTCAAAATCAAAGAAATTGCTCTTATTGCATTAAGTGTATTATATTTAAAATTGTATAAATTATTGAAATAATATGCCTACTGCCAAGTTATGAGAGTTCACATGAAAAAGTTGCATTTTAAATTATTCATTGGAAAAAAAAGGCCTTCTCTTGACAGATTGTTTTATACCTGGGTTAGCTTCTGGGATTTACATTTAAACATGAATCACAGAACTGAAATTTCTGATGCCAGTAATTTTCTTGGGCTTTGAATAAGAGGTTTATTTCTAACTCCTTGAATACCTAAAGTGTCTATTAGAGAAAAAAGTAGTTATAGATAATATTTATAACTTAGGAAGAAATGCTATGAAGGGCCTGCATAAATACATTGGTATTTCATGACTCAAATTAAGCATCTGGAGTAGAAGGTACTATGTATGTACATGTATATATACATACATATAATTATGTATCAAAATATAGTTACATACCACAGTCAGTAAACTATATATGTGTACATCTATTATGTGTATTCACACTTATATATGCATACTAGCTACATAGTTGAGTATACTTATATTAGAAATACCTGTGTTACAACATCATTTTATGCCTTCATGAATATTGAACTATAGTAATAAAGGTAGTAGTAGGAAGCCAAACCCAAAAAGGTCTCTTACTACAGAATTATATAATACTCCTCTGGGTTGATAAGTTTCATTTATCATTGCTGTGCACTAAAGCTGTAATAGGTGTTAGTGATTTACAATTTAATAAAATAGATGTGCTGTTTTCTGGTAGGTTAGATAGTATGGGAGAAAATGAACAATGAAATAGATTAAAATATAACTATATAAAATTATATGAGAGATATGCACATAAAGTATTATGTCTCTTAAGGGAAACTCACTCTACTAAGCGGAGAGAGAACCATTATATTTACCTGATATAGATACAATGGTGATTTAATAAATAATATACTGTAATCATGTAAAGATATTCCAGGTAGAGTTACTTCTCTGTGTTGGTAGAGAGCTGGGAATAAACAAATCCATTTGCAGACTCCTCATCAATCTTAATTAAATTAATTAAACTTCTTGGTTGTTATCACCTAAAATTATTTTCCAAATCACCTTAAAATTGCATCACTTTCAATCCATCAATAGATTTCCATTTTTTCCTATTTATAGAGAAGGCATGGATCCCTAAATAATTTAGAGCATTTAGGATGTGCTCAGAAAGTATTGCTTTGGAGTGTTCTCATCTGTTTCAAATCATCTTTGGGAATTTTAGTCTCATATATATTCATTAAAATAATTTTTCCTATTAATTGCTATATTGTGAGGAAGAGAAAAGATTTACAATTTCTTGCCTTTAACTGAAAATAAATGGTCAGTAACAACTCCTTAGGGTATTAAGCAAGAGATACTAGTCAACTTCAGCTACTCCAAGATACTACTTGAATAACACTTTTATAACCTGATGAAAACTAGAATATATTTCTGTCTTTGGATACTATCGTATTCAACTTATAAGAACATGAATATGAAGCTAAATGTGAAAAGAGAAAATATCCCTTGTGCCAATGTGTTCTGTAAATAGCTTTTCAACTCACTGAACTTTTCTTGTTTTGAATCTACCAATTTCATCACTTGGCAAACCCTCAACAAACAGATAAATCATGAACATTTCCTTTCTGAAAGTTTTAAAACTCAAATTAGCTATCTCATAGATATATCCATATTTTCACCTCACTTTCACTCTCACAATTGCTTATTATTTATTCCCACAAATATTACTAAGTTGGTAGAAACTACTTTTAATATTTCAACTGGGCATTGGGAAAAAGTGAATGGAAATCATTATGATCTGATAACCCAATTTGCTTTTTGGGTAGGTTAACGAGCTTAACAGATTCGTTAATTTAATGAACTTACCGAGTATGCACAGATTTCAAGAACCACTTAGCAATTGTTAACATTAATTTATATAATCAAATATTGTAGACTAGGTATTCACATTTCCAACAGAGTCTTGATATGTTAAACAAAAATGGGTTTTTCTCATTTAGAGAAATATTAGAATATTTAGAAAAATATATTGAACATTTCTTTACCTTAGCTTTAATCAGCTTGGAAACCTATTAGGTGATCTGAATTAATTAGAGATTATGTGTTCATCATAACCAATATAAAATTGAAAATGTTGAGATTGGCTGGAGAATTCATTCTGGGCTACATGGACAAAAAGGTTACATTTCTCGTCTTTACAATGATACATATGAATTAGGAAGCTTCTGATAATAGAGATTTGTTTGTTCATTTCTTGATCATGAGAATATAAGTTCCATTTCATCAAATACTTTTTCAGGGAATATGACAAAATGTTTGGTGGGAAAGGAGGGAGTATTACATAGAATCAGTACTTTAATCAAATATATTAGGTTTTTCTAACTTTAAGGTTCTTTGACACCTAGCTATAATACAGGAATATGTATATGTGGAGGTAAATTGGAATGAAACACAATAAAGTCCCAAGGTTGTTAAGGTTGAAAATGTGACGTGAAGGAGATAACTGATGAACAATGTAGCTGAAATCAGAAATGATGACAAGAGCAATAGATAATTGGAGAAGAGAAAGAAAAGGGTAGCAACAAAAAACATTTTTTAAATGAACAAGCTCATGAAAGGAAGAAATGTATTACTTTATACTTTAGTTTAAAATACTAAATGTAGGTATTCCTTGTTATCAGTGTTTAGTTAAAAATAATTAGACATCAAAAATTACTAACATAAAATATCAATTCAAATCAAAGTATGATATACCAACATCTGGAAGCTGATAATTAGGATTCTCAGGAATTTTGTGAATTGCATTTTAAACAGCGCTATTACTAGATGTAAATGATACAAAATCAAAGGTAAACAAGTTATACTAAAAATAAGAGTTGTACAGACTCTATCCGTATAACTTCCTAAATATATCTTACATTTTATTCTCATGGGATTGTTTACCCTGAATTGCAAGTGCAATTGGGGTGTCATGGTCTTGATTTTGGCCATAGTGGGTTAGAAAAGTTACCAGTTATGGCTGTTGTTGAAGGAACATTTAATCAGTTACCAGAAGTCTACCAATACCTTCTATACAGGTATAAAGAAAATAGATGTTTTATAATTTCATAATAACAAAACTTTTTAGTGTTCTGTGTTCAGTGTTATAATTACATACTTCCATAAAAAAAGCTAGTACTAAAATTAAGGCAGAAGAAGAGAACATCAACAACAAAGTCAAGTGGATATTCTAAATAATGTACAAAAGGGTCAGAGAAAAGATGATGACATTTTAGTGAAGGAAAATACGAGTTTTACCTTGGAATAGGGAAAGGAATAACTGTAATCATGTGGGGCAGAACAGCGTGGGGAAAGATTAAATCTGATTTCAATGTTGGATAATAAAACAAATGTGGACTTGGAAAAATTGTGAGATCTTTATCTGGAATTAAATAGCTAGAGAAACATGAAGGTAATGCTTATAAATTAGGCAAATAAGCCATAAAAAAACTTGGCCAGAAATGTGATCAAAATGGTAAATTGTGGAAGACTCTAATTTAAGTGTTGCTAAAAACAAAAATTAAACTAAAAGCAACTGTGTTGAAATTATTATTTATTGTGTTCTTACCAAGGACTTCAAACTTAATTGGCATAGGTAAGTTCTTAGCTAGTTCTTGGAGCAAAATGATAGGAACCTTTTTTTTTTTTTGGTCGCTGGTGGGACATTGTTCCTAAGCTCTTCAGTTCTGCCCTCCCCTTGAACCAAGTGCCAATTGCAGTTTTCTGGTGATTAATTGGACGTAAGTGTCTCATAGACTTTAGTGCTCAAGCTGGCTTTGAACTGAGATCCTCAAATCTCAGCCTCCTAAGTAGCTAGGATTACAGGTATATGCCACCGCACCTGGCATTAGGGTGAATATTTTTACGAGATATAAAGAGCTTATTTTCTGCTATTTGAAAGCTTCATTGTATATGCTTTCCCCACAAAATATGAATATTTTATTCAGTGTTTATACCTAAGCAAATTTGAGGAGTTTGGATCCATTACAGCAGTCACACTATATTGAATCCAGATTGATGTTTTAGTATAAACACATGGAAATCTGTTTCTCAGCTGATGAGAGTAAGAGTCTTCATCGTATTTCACTAAATACCTAAACCTAGAAAATTTCTGTACCAGTGTCACTTTTCCTCCACATTTATCTCTCAGTTGTTTTTAATCTCCAGAGATGGGATAACCATTTGTCTTTGAAGTGTATTGTAAGAAACAGCAGTAAGAGCAGTCAATTTTTACCACTTACTTAATTGAAGAAAAAGTTACCAAATGATAGCAGTCACCAGATGATGTAGAGATTTTTGTTCTGTACATAGTATTGTGCTTTTGGCAAAGAGTCAGAAGAATTGTGCTAGGAATGTTCTATAAGTTTCTAACAAGCTGCAGATCAGATACTTAGATGGCACCACACAGGTTTGAAGTTATACACTTACTACTGACTGGTAGTTAAAAATAAAAATTTGTTGGAGAAATTGTAATTTTTGTTGTCTAGAAGAGAAATATCATGTGTTGCTTTCTTGATATTTTTCACTACTATTTCTTGATCATCAAGCCCATTTCCTCTTTCTGGTGCACAATTCTATTTTATTTCCCAGAATTACCCACAGTTACTTATGATGGAGATTTAATCAGTAGAATATGAGCAGAACTGATGCTTGATAATTCTTCTAGGTTAATCACACAAAAAAATACCTCCCATGAGTTAACCTCTATGCTGTTTGTACAGAGTTGTGCAATTTCGAATTTGAAACTATAAACACAGATTGATGGTGGCAGGAATACAAAGTATAAGAGAAATAGTTTCTAAAAGTCTCTAAAAAAATGTTGGTGGCCTATTAGGAGCAATTAGGTTGTTCAACTAACAAGATAGACATAATATTCTCATCCAGCTTTATAAAATAATTTAATCAATATTTAACAATTAACTTCTAAGTTGCATTGCCTACTGTAAAGGAAGATCCCAGCATAAAATTTTGAGGCAGTAATTCTTATTCTTTTCACATTCCAAAAATGCAAGAGGATAATTTTATGAAATTATTTTATGGAATTCATGGAATACAAAAATACTATATAGGGATGAAACAAGAAAATAAGGTTCATTTAGGAATATACCAAAATTTTAGTTACAATTTAATTTTTGAGACAACTTTCCAGCAAGAAATATGAAAGTCATGTCTCCATAAGAGTCTTTATGCCAGGGATGAATATATTATGTAACATTAATTAATGTAATACCACATAAAAACAGACTGAAGAAACACAAATATATGGCCATGAACTTTATATGTAAAAGTATTACACAAGAAAGAGATAAAATTTATACCTAAATTTCAAAGTTAGAAAGCTTTAGTATGTGTTAACAGGATGCAACAAGAATGCACATGCATATTAGAGGTGATTGCATGGTATTAGACATATATTATAAGTGAAACAAAAAACTTTGGCCCATTTTTCTTGCTTCTGTTACATTTCACTATAGTTCCTAACTAGTTCATTAATATTTAAAATTCAGTTGCAAGTATCAGTATTGAATGCAAAAGATTTTATGATAAAAATAGAATTCTTACCCACATAATTCAAGAAGATTAACTCAGTTGAGACTGAACAAAAAACAAGAATCAAGAATAGCTTAAACAAGTACTCAAGAAGAAAGTTAGACATAAGAAGAAATATCAATGTGTTAGAAGTAATGCACCCTCTATCTGGAGAATATAACTGTAACCCCTCTATACATTGAAATAAAAAAAAGAAAGGAAAAGAAAAAAAGAAGAAAGTTGGAGAGAAATTATTCTATGGTATTTTAAAGACAATAATAAAAAATCTGGCTGAAAATTACAGAAAAAAAATCATACTAGTCCACATAAACTGTGAGCAAAGCTTTTGGGCATGATAGTAGGGTACAACAAATCAGCAAAAGATTCAGTTAATGATCAGGAAACATTCAGTTAAAGAAGCCAGACAATTGATTTCACAAAAAAAGTGTTGAACTGTGATTTTTGACCTCATCTCATATCAAGAACTAAGTTGTCATGAATCAATAACCTGAATATCAAAGGCAAAATTTTCAAGTGCTTAATAGTTCAGAATATTGATATTGGGAAAGAATAAGAGGCAAACACAAACATTAATGAAAAAAATTGATTAGGTAAAGTATTAAATTTATACACAAATCTACTTATCTACAGTTGATGCATCATTAATGCATTTAAATAGAGTCAATACATTTAATAGAATTTCAAAAGAAAAATAGGTAAATGGTGGAGTGAATTCAACAAAGGGAAAATCATAATGGCAGCTGGCTAGTCAAGTAATTGGCTTCAATTTAATTGGCACCAAAATCCACAATCTGAAATCTTTATATGAGGAAAACTTTAAGTATTAGGTAATACCATACTTATGAAGACGAAACAGAATGAAATGTCATGCTATTAAAAGCAACATAATCTGAAAACTTTTTCCAAACAGCCAATAAAGAGAAGGATACATCTTTATTAATATCACTTCTCAGTATTTTCTTACATTACAATCTCATTACATCAGAATGTAATCTTCCACAGCAAAGATATGGAACCAACCCAGATGCCCTTCAGTCGATGATTGGATGAAAATATATAGTATTTATACACAATGGAATTCTATGCTGCTATCAAAAAGAATGGCATCACCGCATTTGTAAGGAAATACAAAGACTTGGAAAAAAGTCATATTTAGTGAAGTAAGCCAGACCCAAAGAAACACAGGCTCAATGGTTTCCCTCATTTGTAATGATTAGTACACCTCTAGGACTCTCCTAGCAGACGATTACAATAGCACAAAACCTAGTTACATAAGGTCATATAGGATTAGACTAAATGAAAGGATCTCTAGGATATGGAAACAAGAGCTTTATCTTTTTTCAATTTTTTGTTGCAATTAATAGAAGGGTTACATTATATTCCCCGGATAAAAGGTGCATCATTGCTACCCCTTCTCATGTTTTTGTCCCCATTTCCCTCCTCCATCCTATACCCCCTTCCCTATCCTACTTCAAATAAACATATATATATATATATATATATATATACAGTATATCAGATAACAAGGTAAAGATACGGTAACAATATGAGATAAGGACAACAAAAGAGATGAGAAATAACATAGTACATTAAGAACAACAGTCATACCTTATGTAGCTACAAGAGCTTTATCTTGTGTGATTGTTGTTCTTTTTTTTTTTTTGCCAGTCCTGGGATTGAGCTCAGGGCCTGAGCACTGTCCTTGGACTTTCTCAAGGCTAGAACTCTACCACTTGAGCCTCAGCACCACTTCCAGCTTTTTTCTATATATGTGGTACCAAGTAATCGAACCCGGGTCTTCGTGCATGCTAGGCAAGCACTTTAACCACTAGGCCAAGTTCCTGGCCCTGATTGTTGTTCTTAATGTACTATGTTACTTCTCTTCTCTTCTGTTACCCTTTGGTTAATCTCATATTGTTATTATATCTGACTGTGTTATCTGGTATATTGTATTTATGTTTGACTATTTGAAATAGGGAAGGATAAGGGGGAAAGCAAAATGATTGGGAGAGGGTGGGGGAGAGAAATGGGGAAAAACATGAGAAGGAGTATCAATGTGTGAGAAGTAATATGCCTACTATCTGGCAAATGTAACTGTAACCTCTCTATACATTACAAATAAAAAATTTAAAAAAGATTAATCAGAAAAAACAACAAACATGCATTCTTGCATCCTCATAGAGCTTATTGCAAGTGCAGAATCTCAGGTGAACTCAGAACTTACTTAAAAACTATTTAATAAAGTCTCTAGATGATTTACACCCATAGTAAAGTTTGAGAAGCAATGCTGTCAAGTAATGGATTCACATATGAGTGACTATTCTAATACACAGACCCCACCATACACAGTTAAATTGCCATCCCACTACTTTAGTATATTCAAAGCCTTGGAGATTTACGGTGATCCTGTACAGAAAATTGTTACTCATGTGCATGCACAGTCATGCATCTCGAAACAATGGAGGCAAGTTCTAAAAGATGTGTCAGAAGGTGATTTCATCACTGTGTGAACTTCACAGAGAACACTTGTACAGACCTATATGGTATAGCTCACATACCCTACGAAGTCGCTTAAGACATGTTTGACATGGTTTACAGGAGTCTGAAACTGGTATAGAATAGCATACTATGATATGGTAATATTTTCATAAGGAGAAAGAATTCACTCTAAGAAAATGATTTAAAAAGTACGGTGGAATAAAATTTACAAGCTAGTAGTAGAGTCATACATTGTGATTGAATATAACTAATCATTTTTTGTTTATAGTCCCATATGCTTTACTTCATATAGCCCTTGGCTCTGAATCATAACCACACATTGGTGAGGTACAGGATGTGTTGAATTAGGATGTTACCAGACATAAAATCTGGTAATAATATAGGTGTTCAAGATTTTGATTTCTTTGTAATTTATGAATTTACCTTTATATATGCTATCTGTTCTTGTTTGAAAAGTCATGCAGCACACACACACACACACACATACACACACACACACACAGAGAGAGAGAGAGAGAACAAGAAACTTTAATCTAGATTTTAATTATCTGTAAAGTTTAAATGAAACTGAAAAATACAGATAGATATTAAAATAAATTAAGCATATATGACCAAGGAGATGATTAAAGGTTAAAGCTCTGGTAAAATTGAATTATATAAAACAAGAACAATGGCCAGGTATTGGTGTTGCACTCCTGAAATCCTAGCTACTCAGAAAGCTGATTGTGGTTTGAAGCCAGTCAGGGCAGGAAAGTCCATTATACTCTTATCTCCAGTTAACCACCAAATTGAAGCAAGTGGAATTGTACCTCAAATGATAAAGGCTAGCCTTGAGAAAAAAGCTCAGATATGATACCTAGTCACTGTGTTTAAACCCAGGAAAAGCAAAAAATAATTAAACAAAATGAAACCCATGAAGAAAAAAAATATTTGTTTTATTATTAAGTAGTTATACCAAGAACTTGCAACTTCTTATATCCAGATATGAGTACAATGTATCTTGATAAACGGCAATCATTCCATTGTTCCATTATTCTGCTCCCATCTCTATCCTTGAGTTATGTAGTTCAATTTTAACATAATGTATATTGAACATAATGAATGTATAATGTGTGAGTAAGCAGCAGATAAACAGATTGATACAAAGCAGGCACTAAAAGATATTTTTTCCCCTAAGTGCTTGAAAACTATAAGTCCTTATTCTTTTGGAAAAGAGCAGTGTTTTGTTTAATAATATACTGTGAATTTAAGAGCACCTACAATTTAGACAAAACTGAACTTGGAGATCTTTTCAAGTCTCAGTCAGTCCCAGACAAATGGCATATTTCTGAGTGCATATGTATGTCTCAGATAAGCCAAACTGCTCTCAATGAAATCTAGCCTTTGCAACAATGCTCAATTTATTTGTCCAAGTGCATGTTAATACAGTTTTGTATTAATTACTACCTGAATTCCCATCCAATCTTCTGTCATGTTCCCCAGCCCAGCTCCATGCACACCCACACTTCTATTTTCCCTTGTGAGCATGCAAAAGGCCTTCTCTGTGTACACTCTGCTCCCAGCCTGGGAGGCATTGCAAAGCCTGGCCATGTTTTATCCATGCTAAATGAGTCCTATTATTTACACAACTCCTTGTTTCAGGCAACTCCTCTTTACAGAGGAGGATGTTCTGTCACTGTGCAGCACTTTAATCAGATAGTATGCTTTCTTGTTTGAAATTCTGCATGTAGTTAGTGGAAAGTTGCCTTTCAAAGGAGAGCATAGGGCCAAAGACTTTGGGTTTTGTGAATTTTTGCTAAGTGTATAGAATCTAGAAGAATAGTGTAAGATCCAAAACCAGAGGATCATGCCATGTGGCATAAGCTAAAGTAGTCAAATTTCTTTAAAAACAAAGCAAAGCCCAGTGCTATATAACTACTGGGTGGAAGAATTGTTTTTAAATGAACTGAAGCATGACAAATCTTTTTAGCCAGGCATAGTTAGCTCTTGAATTTAATCCTAGCTTCAGAGGAAACTGAGACCCACGGGTCTCAGTTGAAATTATGAGATTATTTCCAATTAACCATCAGAAAGCTAGAAGCAGAGCTATGGCTCTAATGGTAGATAGAGGACCATATATGAGTAAAAAAATATTCCTAGGTACAATGCCCAAGTCCCAGTATCAGGATGCACCTCCCCCTATACATTCATATGAGTAGCAATAATAATAAAATAACAAGCATTTAGTTTTAAAGTCAGAAAGTTGGGAACTACCTATCTTGTCTAGGATGATGTATTCTCTTAAACTAGACAGATGGCATATTTCTGTGCAATCTTCTTAGACAACCAGGGACCACATGTATGGCAGGATATTTAGCAAAGAAAGGAAACACATGGTTTAGCACTGAGAAGTAAGTGAATATTCCATGCTAAAAGGAATTGAAGTGCAGAGAAAAGTTTTAAAGTATTCATGGTTGAGAGAACAATTATTTTTATTATTAAAGAGAGACTATAGATTGTTATGTTTACCCCAGGCACTTGTCAGACAGTGAAAGAAAAAAAATGAATCATTAAAGAAGAAAAGGTAGGGATTCAGACAAGTCAGTATGATTTTCAGGAAGACAATTGGAGTTGCCAAAGGACAGAGATTGGCCTTCTTGAATACTTCACAGTGAAGCACTGTGTGAATCCAGTTAAGTGCTGGATTGCTGTATTCCTAATCTCACTGCATCAAAGCACCTCACGAGTATCCTCTGAATTCAAAGTTCTTAAGCTAATTTTGAGAGGAAAATAATCTGATTCATGGTAAAATGGTTCACAATGAAAACATCAATGTGTACCTTAAAGCCTAGAGCTTTCTTGAAATGTTGCTCCTTACTATTTGTTTGACAGTGAATAAATGACTTCTATTTTATTTTTATTTATTTATTTATTTATTTTATTACTTTATGATTCTTGATTTCCACCTGTAAAATTTGAATAATTGTAAGATAAATATCGTAGTACTTTGGTGAAAATATGCAAAGATGCTATCTGGTCAGAAATAGAACATTACATGACATAAATTATATAGTTTATAAATGATAGCTTTATGGAGCATTTAAATACTCTTGAATTGTTTTATTTGTTTTAGTTTATTTCAGAATGGTTCTGAATAATGTATACATTCCTCATACTTTATTTCATCCTCAACAACACTCTTGGGCAGACGTCTCTCCTGTGATTAGACAAGTTGTACTACAAACAGTCATAAATTTTCTATTTATTCTATTTATTTTTTATTGAATAGCTTTAGGAAAAATAAAAATGGCTTAATTTGTTTAACCTCAGTCACTGTCTTAAGTTGTACAAATGTTCATCCATAAAAATCTCTACTGCTTCCATTAAGCATCATTTCTTGTCATCAGATATGTATCTATGTATATATATATATATATGTATATATCCTTTACATAGACCAATTTATAGCTGATATTAGAAGACAGAACAAACATTTTACCCTTCCAGACTGGCTAGTTTCTCTTGATACAAAACAAACAGAACACAGCTGGATAGGGGAAAAAATGCTTCAGAGAAGCCAGGCCCCTGAAGAAATGACAGGCTTTCTCATATTGCCACTGACTTCAGACCTTTTAGAGGTGAAAATTAAGAATCCTCTTACTTAGCCCAAAGATAAACAGCAACTGGAAGAAAATACAGGAATGGTTAATCTTAAATGAAAAGTTCATAGTGAAGTGTCCTCCCAACTGACAAGAAAAGATGCAGAGGGAATTTTATTTCATTTTATGCCAGTCCCAGGGCTTGAATTGAGGGCCTGCACACTGTCCTTGGGTTCTCTCAAGGCTAGAGCTCTACTACTTGAGCCTTGTTGGGAGCCAGAGTGGAATCAAACTGTACCTGTCTTATTGTTTTCTGGCCCTATTCTATGTAAATGACCTGAGATTTACCATATGAATCTAACACCTGGAGGTTCCCTGGGTCTGGAGGAGGGAAGAAGCGGGAGTGAAAAATAAACACGGCAGTCTTTACCTGGACTGCGGACATCCCAGACCCGGTGTGTCTGTCTCTCTTCTATTTCTTCCTAGTCCTTGCCCCCGATTTCAGGAACCCCAATCTGCGAACCCTGGTTTGCTGCCGGTTGGCCCCGGCAGAGCCTCAGCACCACTTCTGGCTTTTCTATGTATGTGGTACCAAGGAATCCAACCTGGGTCTTCGTGGGTACTAGGCAAGCACTCTACACTAGGAGAAACTCCCAGCCCCAGTATTTTTTTTTAAAGACTCTCTGGGTTAGAAAAAATTAGAGGATGTAATGTATAATGGAATGATAAATGATAATTACTATTGAGTGTAACATTTTTCCTAGGAATTTTTCTAAATGCTTAAAAAAGTAAAGAATTCGATCTTCCCTATATTTGTGTGAGACACTTTATTTTCCCTGGTAGTGACAGGAGACTTGGAAATGTGCATTCATTTGTGCATTAACTTGTTTTTATCTAGGATGCAAGCTATGCATTCTGACTTCAAAGCCTACTTTTAACTTTGTGGGCACAAAGGCTGACAAGGGAAATTATCAAGATTGCTGAAATGAGTCTTGAAAAGAAGCATGTTGCACAGAGAAATTGTAGAAGCTCACAAAGTTGAGGAAATATGTTGGCAATCTTCACTTCTGGTTGCCTTAGTGCCTCATGCTTTACCCTCTTACCTGTTAACAGAGATGACTGGCTGTCCAGGCCTCTCCTTACAGTAGAACGCTAAGCCTATTATCTTCAACCACTAAGATATTTTCATCAACTCAATCTTATTGCATTACCAAATGTTCCATCTTTGTGAGAACATTCCTATAGCACCAAACTTTAAAGAAAGAAAATCCACAAACTGAAGAACAGCAACAGAATCTTTTAGGTCCTTGTTCCCTTCAGAACCTTTATTTTTCTTTTTTTTCAAGTAAGTAATGTCTCAAATAGTGTTTATTTTCATGATACCAGTTGAGTTCATACCATTCTCATTGATTATACTCTAAAAACTCAGCTACACTACTCCTCTGATAGGACCCTTTCTCCTACCATGACATATTAATTTATCCAGTGACCAGTTCTTAGTTTATATTTTAGTTCATATAGTACACAACGTGTGAAACAATGATCACTTGATTCTTGAAACATTTTTCCCACGTTGCTTTTAGGCTATCTAATTCTTCTGGTTTCCAATTAACATTTCCAGGTCTTATTCAGAGTCAGCTCTCCTGGTTCTCACTATTTCATTCATCTCCTACTATTAGGCTATCTCAGAAATGGATTCTTTGATCTGTTCTTTAGTTCTTTTTTTTCCCAAGGTACATGGTTTTTTATTTCACCTTTTTTTTAATATTGTTCTTTAGTTCTTCTAGTGACCACACAGAACTTCATATTTAAACTTGTGAAATGTACACATGGTATATTTCCCTCAGATCTTCTCTCAAAATGGACAAAAGAGATACACTTTCTCAGTATCTGTACTTGTATATCTGATATATGTATGTATACTTATACGTATATATGTATATTAGCCTCAGATGTGTCATAAGCCCTCTTGCTATTATCACTTAACTGTACTTTTAACCTTCTCAATTCATAGTCACAGGTGCTTCTAATTTTTTTTAAATCTAAGCATTTAAAGCCATCCTTCATTTTTTTCTTTTCTCAGATTGCAGATCTACTTGAGAGCTATCAAATTCTTCTTCCTGTAGCCATTAACATTCTCTCATATTATTTCTCAATAGAGACATCACAGTAGTCCATAGGGTTTGAATATGAAATACTCTCCACTGGCTCCAGGGAAGAGAGTTTATTCCCTAAGCAGTGGAACCTTTAGAAGATAAAATATAGCTGCAGGAAAAATCACTGGGGAGCATGATCTCCAGAGTTTGAACTTTCTTATCTCCCGTCTCAATGTCTTTTTGTCCCAAGGTAAACCCATGTTCCCAGATCCTCAGTGTACTGACTAAATACAAGCCGAGCAGCACAAAGCCAAGTGACCATGGCCTGAAACTTCCCAGTGTGAGCTAAAATAAATCTTTAAGGAGTTTATGTGACATACCTTGTTATAGTTATGAAAGTCTAATACAAAACATTTATTAGAGAAGTGAGGTTATTAGTGACAAAACCTGTTCATATGGTTCAAAAGAATTTGCTACTGGTTTGTGCTGAAATTTGGAAAAGGTTTGAAATGAAGAATGGAGAAAGCCCAAGAATTCTGTAAGCTGAGCTTGATTGGCAATTGTGGGGGAGTAAAGAAGACCAACACAGCAAGAGGAATGTAAATATCAAAGACTGTGTTTCTGAGGTTCAAATGGAAACAAAGGCCTTATTGGGAACTAACCAGGGGCCGTTTGGGTACAATGTGGTAAAGAACTTGCCTCCATTGCAAGCGAGCTTGTCCTAAGATGCCTTGAGAGCAGCTTGGGAATTAGGCTGACTCAATTCATTTCCCTAAGGCCAAAATATAAAACTGTAAACTCATTTAGGTGCCTTTGCTATGTAGATAGAGTACTTTCTATCCTGGGAAAAGGTCCCTAAGCGCACAACTAGCTTGCCATAGACTGCTACAACCGCAACCCCAGTCCAAAAGGGTTTGGCTACTGTTTAAGTTGGCAGGAGAACCTGGCTTCCACTCTAGGATGCTGCTTTGGCAGTCATGGGAAATGCAAGAGATACGGGGTCATGAAATTTATCATCCAAAATTTAAAGGAAGACCTTGGAGGCCTGGATATCTATGCCAGGATCAGGATCCTTTCATACAGCTCCTGAGGGTATATTGCAGGAATCTGCCAGGATAAAGCAAGAGGCAGAGGATATCCCAGGAAGTTGTCAAAGCCAGGAATATGGAACATCTGACAAGGAAAGCTATAGGTGAACAGTGAGCTCAGGAGAGAAGCTACCTAGAAAGCAACTGGCAAGGTTATAGGAATAAAGCTACCTTATACTATTGAGCTCTTATCCCACCACAAGCTCCAGATGGTAGCCACAGAGCAATAGCGGGGGAAGTTTGCACTACTTGACGTCAGTCTTGCTTATATACAAACTTTCCTAGTTGTCCATTCCTCCATTTGGAATGGGAAAGTTTATGCTGAATCACTGTATGTTGGATTTTCCACTTTATAAGGGCCTCATGCTTAGAGTCTGCCTTGATGCTTGGAAGATAATTTGAATGGAGACTTTTGTGCAATGATGACACTATTAAAAGACGGTGTTCTTGGAAAAAAGACTACAGTTCATTTTGCCTTATCAAGGCCATAGGCTTTTGGAGGATAGAGGTGAAATATGGTTTTAAATATAAAAATTCTGTAACAGAAATAGTTGTTGAAGGCTTTACCCCTGATGTGGAGGTACTGAAATTTTTCAGTAATGGGACCTAGCAGGTCACAGAATATAGGAATTTAGGAGCTGGATATAGATCCAGATCTCTCTCTCTCTCTCTCTCTCTCTCTCTCTCTCTCTCTCTCTCTCTCTCTCTCTCTCACACACACACACACACACACACACACACACACACACACACACACACACACCGCTTACTGTCGATAACTTTCCTGGTGTAAAACCTCTGAAAGTGGCCTAAATAAATCTTTCCTCTCTTTATATGTCAGGTAATTGGTTATAGAAGGAGATTTTAAACCAGTTCCACCAAAATAAACAAGCTGCTGGTATTAGTTTCTTGTTCAACACATTTCAATTGCATTCCATCTGCTAGGTACTGAGTTGTATTCTTGGTAGACATACTATGTGTTTGTCATTCCTTGAGAGGCCTCACCAAGATCTAGCACTTCAGCATCTTGATCTTAACTAACCTCTTGTATTCTCCAGAACCATGAGAAAATAAAGGTTGTTTAAGCTTGTGCTATTCAACTTCTTTAACTACTTGTTTCAAGTATCATATTATCAAAAGTATTTCAGCAATCTATAAATTTTACATTTCTAGGGTTCAGAAAAATTCTTATATTTTATTAAGTATGAATAGAATATTAAAGAGAATTAAGTGTCTGAATTAAATGAAAGTCAGTGCCTCATGATACCCAGAGAAAGATGTGAAATCTAGAATACAATGCTACCATTTGTTTTAAATTTCTTGTATTTATATGAAACAAGTTTTCTATGTAATACTTGGAAATGATTACTAGAAATATGGTACTTATCTTAGGCTATATTTATTTATTCATGTGTGATAAACTTGATAGTAAACAGCAATCACAAGTCTTGTTGCCAATGTTCCTCTCCACTGTGAATGTTGCAAGGTGAATTAATTAGTAAGAACAGATGTCATGAATGCACTGCATCTCTGAGAGAGCTGCTGGCCACAGTCCAATGGCTGGCCTCATGGTGCAGTGTAAGTACATACTGCATATGTAGATACCATCAAATTTAAGTTTACAAGTGGAATCAGAGATGGCTTTGCCATCTTTCTGAATATCACTTTCTAAAATAATAACACACTAACGCAATTTCAGAGATAATTGGGACGTTGTATTTAGCTAGAGATTTCATTGCGAGCTTATCACAGTTTACAAACAATGTTTACAATTTCCCATGTTTCTTTGGTAAAATGCTTAACTACTTGCCTGCTGCAATGTATAATAGGAATGGAATTGAAATACTGTGCACCTGGCTTATGTAAATGGCAAATTTTTATTTATATTCTCAGCAATATGCATTGGAAGAGCAAATAGAAATGAAACGGTTAATTAAAATAATGACAATATAATATTGCATTTGCTAACCTCGCAACTTCTCATTATCTAAACAAAAATGACTGAAAATAATCTTAAAGTAGTATAAGGATCTAAAGGTGTTAAATATTTTTTTTTGGTGTTAAATATTTTTATACTTAGCCTTGTATGCAAAAATCTGCCTCACAGATACCAAAAGATTTCTATTAACACTTCTAAAATTAATTAAGATGTAAACCCAAATCTCAATATCATGATGGATAATAAATAATTATAAGATTCATCATGGAAAATCTTGCTCAAATAATCAAAACTTTTGTTGTTCCCATGTTAGTTGTCTGGCCTGTAACTTTTATTCAAATGTTGAATCAATGATGCTAAGTGGATAACATGGAAGTTTTCTCTAATTATCTCATATTGTTACAGTATTTCACCTTGTTATCTAATATATTATATATATGCATATTTGGTTATTTGAAATTGTGTAGGGAATGAGGGAAAACAAGATGAGGGGTGGGGGTGGGGAGAGGGAAATGGGGACCAAGACATGAGAAAGGGTATCAATGTATGTGAAGTAATGCACCTTCTATCTAGTGAATACAATGTAACCCTTCTATTAATTACAATAAAATATATAAAAATATGTGACAAGATACTACAAAAGAATGATTTTAAATTTATGTACCATTTGAACTTAAAAAAATACATGGTAGCATTCTATTTTATAATGTATTTGAATTTCTAGGATTTGTACTTTAAAAGGTTACAAGATAATCCCATGATTGAAAGGATTTTTATTGTTATTTGAAAGGTTTTAAGCCAATATGCAATGTAAGAAATTATTTCAAGTCAGAATCTTATAACACACCCTTGTAAAATATCTCATCAACTGTTTTATTGTTTAACTTCATGTATGAGAACCATGAAAATCACTTTAATACAAATGCCAGTTCATATGTTTGAGAACTTATTATTTTTTGATACTTTTCTTAGGTTATGTTTGTTTTCCTCTTCTCCCTCCTTCTCTCCCTCTCTCTCCTTCTCCACCCCTGTTCTCCCCCTACTTCCTCCCTTATTTGAACATGACTTTTTCATGATGAATCTTATAAATGAAGAAACTATGTCTGAGAAGAACCATTTGAACCTCGATCAGTCACACACTGTCTCAGACTTGCAGGTGAATTCTATTTAGATCAAAGGAATCCCTAGTAGACCTTTTCTTACTGTAGCTGTGTAGTTTCTAAACAAAATTGTACCTCTGTTGTGCAATCCAAGATGACAGTAGCTCTGAACTTCCCAAAGACTTAAAGTGAAGATGAGTAAAACATAATTGCTTTTCCCTCACTACATACTCTTATTTGAGAAAAGAGAAGAACAAAAAATGAGAGACATTTTTTAGAATGATAGATGACCAAAAATGATTTTGTGATTTCCCTGCTTTTAAGCAAACTATCTAAAGCTTTTAAATGAATGAAAACCAAATTAACTCAAAGCCAGTGAAAATGACAGTAACAATGCCTGTGTACATGTAGCTTGGTTTCTATATGTGTCAATTCGTCACTGGCTTGAGAAACCTAATGAGTATGCCTATGTGATTTTCTCTATTTACATGATTAGATCCTTAACAGCGTTGTGATTGAAGAGCTTTCCTTTAACGATCTGCACCTCTTGCTTATTAAACATACATCTCTATGTGTGTGAGAGCTGCAGCAGTGGGGCACTGACAAGATAAGTGATGGCTACGCAGGAAAGAAAAATGGCTATGCCTCCAGTGCTTGTTTGTTTCCAATTTACTGGTGTTGCAAAAGAGTGTGGGCCTTTGTGGAAAGTTGTGCTTCTCTGAGCTTTTGATTAACCCGCATCATCATACTTCTCCCATCATCATTACACATGGCAGTTAAGTAAACAGATATCATAGGCCTGGGTGTCCTGACTAGAAATTTACTGCCATGGAAAGCCAGCTAGCTATGACATTTATCTTACTTTCAAAGAATGATTTAACTACCACTCATATGGAGAAACGAAAAAGCTAAGTTGCTATAATCATCCATTCATTCATTCATTCACTCATAAAATTATCCTTATACATCTCCCATTGCTCAGGCTTTGTTCTAGGCATTGTGGCTTTAAGAAAAAGTGAAATATTCCCTCCCCCTTTGCTTCTAATATAATGAATGTAGGTGATCAATAAATTACAATTATAATTTACATTATATATCAAAGTCATCTCTGATCATAATCAATAACAGTAAACAAAATAAATGAAATAAATGTGTGTCCATTAACTATTTTCTGAGTTCATAATGGTACAATTATTGTATATTGCATATTATTTTCTGTCAACAATAAGCTATTATATTCAGTTTGGTTGGGAAGTTGTATGAATATATCTGTGTTGTGTATGTGTGTGTCAGTGAGTTTCTATCAACAGTATGAAGGACTTCTGTGTACTTTGATTACAGATAACGAGTATCATATGTGATTTCGCAAAGTCATTTCATAATCCTGTGATCCCAAAGAACGTTTTACTTGAGCCAGTCAAGAAAAACATACATATAATAAGAACTTTTGAAGTAGGAAAACTGAAACCATCTGAGACAAATAGTAATTTTCTTTTTAAAGATTTTTTTTTAGTTTTATTGTCAATGAAATTGGTTACTCTAAATAAAGTTGATTATGAATGAAGAACAGCTTTACTTTAGGGAGCATAATATATTTTCCTTTATGCAAGCTGGAAGATGATTGTTAATAGTTATTACAGCTATAGATGGAAGGACAATGGTAAAGACAGAGGTGCAGCTGCTGAAAAAAAGAGAAGACATGTTTATAGTTAGGCTACACTTTATTTTTTGATCCAGGAAGATTCAATTATATGTCGTGTGTGAGTGTGTGTGTGTGTGTGTGTGTGTGTGTGTGTGTGTGTGTGTATGTGTGTATCTGTGTACTGAATTTAGCTCAAGATTCTGTGCTCAAAGCTAGTAATCTACCACTTGAGTCACAGCTTCACTTCTGGTCTTCCCAGGTTGTCTTTAAATCATGATCCTCAGAGGTCAGCCTTTTGTATAGCTAAGATGACAGGCATAAACCACCTTGTCAATGATATTTTAAAATCCCAGTTTTTCTTATAACTACAGAATGGGATTTATAGCATGGTGTGTTCCAGATCCACAATCATCTGCATCTGCTGTAATACACCTTCCAGTGTATTACAACTTCCCAGGGTAGTAAGATAACTGCTATTATGAGTAGAATTGAAACAGTATCCATGCTGTAATGCTATGTCAAAAACACAGCACTGAAACTTATTCAAAGCTTTCCTAATGAGTTTAATAAAACAGAATTTTAGTAAGACATTACATGTGCCAAAAATTCCACTGTGTTTTTTTCATGAAAGTGCATTCTTAGGCCACATAGCCATTGTACATGTTGCTCAAACAAAAATACAAACAAACCAAAAGAAACCAGACTGTTAAAATATTTGTTTTGGAGTAGGTGTTAAGAATGCCAAAGTACATCCTCATCACTTCTGGTCCAACTTCTGTTTGACATTCATTAGAACTTGACAAGGTCATCTTTCTGGTCTTTGCTTCTTCCTCATTGCAATTACAAGTATTGCTTTTATAATGTATATACTGTACCCAAATTTATACTCTGCTTTCAGAGAAGCTAATCTGGAACAATCAGTATCAGGAGTGGTTTGAGAAAGCAGGCTGGAAGACACATTTGGTTTAGGAGAAGATGACATCTATGATGAGTGGTATCTTATTAAAAATGTTTTCCTTTAGTTGTGTGTAAAGTCACATTAGAAAAAAATATACTAACAGTTAATGTTTCTATACTATTGAGATGGCTAGAGAAAACAATGTATATAGGATATCATGATTAAACTGTTATTGTAAAGCCCTTCCTCTGTGATGTCTAATATAATGGCCCACCAGTATTTATGCCTAGTCAAACCTGAGTTTAGACTTAATAAAAAATGGGAAATATGGCCTGGGGTTTAGCCTGGTGGTAGAGTGCTTGCCAAGCATGCATAAAGACCAGGGTTCGATTCCTCAGTACCACATACATAGAAAAAAAAAAGCCAGAAGTGGTGCTGAGGCTCAAAAGGTAGAGCTCTAGCCTTGAGAAAATCCAAGGACAGTGCTCATGTCCTGAGCTCAAGCCTAGGACTGTCAAAAAAGTGGTAAATATTTCATTGATTTTTGTACCTATTACATGTCAAATGTTTTAGATGTACTGGATTAAGGAAAACATATTATCCAAATGTCACTTGAGTCACTCCTCTATCTCAGATTTTGGCTTGTTATTTTGGAGATAGAGTCTCATGAACTATTATTATTATTATTATTATTATTATTATTATTATTATTATTATGTGTCTAGGCTGACTCCCAGCCATGATTTTCCAAATCTTGTCTCCCTAGTAGCTAGAATTAAAGGCATATGCTACTGATGTCTGGCTTGTTTTATTTTACTTGTTAAAATGTGGCTAGTAGAAATAGTTGAAAGAACATATGTGGATAACAGCATGTTTCTATTGTACAATATTGCTCAATAGAAAAAAAGAGAAAGAAAGTAATTAGAACTTGTTAGAAGGCGGTTGAAAGCTAGATGTAGGAACCATTGTTTAAAAAGTAAATTTCTTGGATTTTAAGCAAAGAATTTAGGGTCTTCTTTATTAAGAGGTAAAATAAATTTGAGATCTCAGTTTTTGATTTGACAGTCAGATTAGCCAAACATAAAAGACATTTAAATACTGGTGAATCTCATGTTGAAGATGGAGTGCGTGCTTAGGCTTTTTTCCACTGCCTGGACTCAGATATTTCTAAGCCTTTAATATGTATGGTCTACTCTCCCTAACCATAGCTAGAACCCAATCCAGTTCCTGTTAGAAAGCAGGATAATGTTGTCTGAGGCCAAGTGGTATCTATTTTAGGGGCTGCTTTCTCTTTTCCTGGCCACAGACTTGAAAATATGATGTAATTACATCATATCCAAGATATGAGATGTTCTATACACCCAAAGGACCTTTCAGATACAGAGAGAAAGGTATTGATGGAAACTGGATGAATTCATGTGAGAACAGATTCTGAGAATACGAATGAATTCAAAGAGCCTAGAATACAAAATTGGATAAGTATGGATTTATTGGCATAGGTGTATCTTCTCCAGGTGGAAGATAAAACTTCAAGGATTGTCCTCTAATTATATTAGGAGCCTGTTGAATTTGCCCTACTTATAGAAACGTACTTGCCACAATCCCAAAATTGACTCGTTTCCCTAATTAAAGCTATAAAAATGATATAGTAATGATAAGCCAAGAAATCCTGACCCACACTTGACTAACACTATGCAGTTGTTAATTGAATATAACATGCTGGAGAACATAGATAGGCAGTCAATGCAATCCTACTCAGCTTGCATTTATTTGTATAAAAAAAGAACTCCAAATTAGAGAAAAAAGTTGATAAAGGTGGTCCCACCAACAAAAACATGATCATCCCTTGTCAACTTTCCAGACACAGCTCTCAATAAGCAGCTCTCAATAAAAAATTACATTATATTCTCTAGAAGTAAAGATCCCACAATCTCATTATTGGTTTATGTTGGGAATGATCCCTTCAATACTTTCCCATAAAGACTCTGCCCATGTGTTGGGACATTTGAGTAAATTTTAATCTAGATACCTTGAGACTACTGAGTACAGGATCTATTTGCATCAGGATTTTGTGATAAGCATTATATTCTCCTTGTTAGGGTGAAGACCTTCAGACACCTGTAAATGGCACTTTGTTTAATGTCTACCTTACAGCATAGCTACTCTAAGATAATTTCCTTGTCTGCCCATGTGCATATAATCAGAAATAACACTTGAAAATCAGTAACACATTTCTTTTGAATCTTTTTTTTTGTTGTTATGGTGGGAGATGTCACACAGCTCAAAGCCAAGCAAAAGTCCTTGAGTGTGCTGCCTCCATCCTCAGCCAAGATCAAATATCAAAATCATGATTTCATCTTGTGCATAGGAGATGGAATTGGAGATTGGAGTTACATAACAGATATAAGGATGCAATGATATTTCTTTTCATGGGATCATGGTTCAATTCACTAATTCACTGGTCAGAAATATGGAGAAACAAGATGGATTCTGGATGATAACTGCAAGATTAACCCAATAACAATCCCTCTGCAGCTGCCATACCAGATGTGGTATATTTGCTAGAGCAGATTCATATAGCCTCAGGAACTTAGTATGAAGCCATTATTCTAAAAAAATGTGTTCTTTTCTATCTCAATCAGACAAGACGATCAGAAACAGTCCACATTTGCATGGATTCAACAACAATATTAATTTAGTTTTTCCCCAGGGCTATGTTAACTCTTCTGCCCTCTGTCATAATATAGTGTGAAGAAATCTGGACCATCTGTACAACCCATAGCACTTCACAGGAATCTATCACATCAGTGATACTATCCCGATTGTACCAGATGAGCAAGAGGTAACTAATGTTTTGGAGGCCTTTCTAGAACATATGCATGTCAGAGAAACAGAGAGAAAAAAAATCTTGTGAGGGTAAGGAGGCTAGACTGTCCAAAACTATTTGATAGTTTTTATTAAATCTTGTGTCTACATGTATGCAAAAGGAGGCACCATGTCCTAGTGGGTGTTTACCTCTGTGAAAAGACAACATAATCATGATCCACATAGAAATATGCAGGTTGACACCAAAGATGATGTAAATTTGAATGGAGTGCACAGAAGGATAGGAATTGCTCAGCAGGTTTGGGCTGAGGTAACTCTGCC
Source organism: Megascapheus bottae (assembly GCF_031878675.1). Lineage (NCBI taxonomy): Eukaryota > Metazoa > Chordata > Mammalia > Rodentia > Geomyidae > Megascapheus > Megascapheus bottae. Next base: position 36,072,373 of record NC_143514.1, on the reverse strand, counting down.
ATTGGGGCCATACTATCTGGTAGATACTGGATCAAAAGAGATGAAAAAGGGAACTAGTGGCAGGAGGCATTAGGAGAATCCTAACACTGCTTCCTATTATTCTGAGTAGACCTTTTTGTGTTCTTGGGTCTCAGTACAGACACAGCATCTAATCGTAGGTTCATATAAAGAAATAATTATCACATATTATATTTATCACGAACTTAGTTCTTTCAGACTCGTGGGTTCAGATAATCACTGCTGGGCCCATTTCTACAATCATCACAAGGAAGTGGTATATTTCAGATGGGCTGTTTGTAGAACAAGGAAGCACACACAGACCTGTGGCAACACGACTGCCCATGGACTCATTAGCCCATGTGTAAATGGGGGAGAGTGAGTCTGACTGATCTAATAGAGGGAAAATCAGTCCCAATTTGGTTTCTAGAAGGGATAAAATTGCATGTGCATCTAAACCTCAGATGTAGAGTATACCAGAAAGCATAGTCATTATAGAAAATTCCCTCATGGAGTAAGAACTTCAGCAATAGGATTTTGTCATCTATTTTGACTGATTACAAAATATGAACAGGAAATAATTATCTACAAATGGCCTAAGCATAAAAAACCTGGAATGTTGTACATAAGGGATAATAAGATAGAGGCATTTGGGTAAACATGAGGGAGTGTGGGACAGTGAGAAGACCTATGTGTCACCAATTCATACTCATCCAAGAATATGTGTCATTGAAGAGACATTGAAGAACCAAGAAGATGAAATGACCTGGACAGATACTGCAAAGAGTCCATATCAGTAGAGAAACGAGTGCTTCTAATTGGGCACATAAACAAAGTGTCAGGATGACAGCTGTTAGTACAACAGATGGGTCCAACTGCATCAGCTTCCATTTGTCAAGGGTGATCTAGTTATTTCAGAAGATGAACCAAGACTCTTCAACCTCTCATAGGAAACGAATGCTGAGCCTGACAGATCAGCCACTTAGTTGTATGATGAGTTCATTTTTCTTTTTAAAAATTCTGGGTATTTAGGGGGCCTGGTTCTCATAATAAATAAACAAACACTCTTATAAGAGTTTTCCTTTCCTAACATGAGGGTAGTGGACAGCTCCACTGTACAAAGAATCACAGTGTACTTGACAAACAAATTGAAATACACTTCCCTTGACCAGAATATCTCCATTTATGTAAAAACAAGAAGGCGTATGACCTCTGGATGTACTGGTTCTATCACATACTTTACTTAGATGTCTAAATTGTGTTATCATGATCTGCTGAAGGTGCAGTACAAATGGAAAGCTATAAAGATTTGGAAGAATTAGAGATACAGATATAGTTAGATAGATATGTATGTATATACGTATAGATATATGGACATATCTATCAGTAAGTATATACATGTAGAAAGAGATCTACATAGAGATCCACATATATAAAAAATCTATATATAGAGTGATCTATCTATCTATCTATCTATCTGTCTGTCTGTCTATCTTAGTTCTGGGTCCCTAACAGAGAGAATGTACAGGAGGAGAGGGATTTCCCTTAAACATTAAACTGTCTCAGAATCAAGCTCCACTGTCCTATGGTAAAGCTATTTCCCCAGAGTCCAAATTTCTGCACCAACACTAGCCTGAAAATTAAACATGGTTTTGTTGGCACTAAAGAGATGGTGAGCATAAGTATTACCTTTGGAAGAAAAGTAAAATCCTAGCATATCTCTATTCTATAATATCTTGACTTAAAATCTAAACATGATCACCAATTAGTCCTAAATAGAGTAAGGTTTATTCCAACATACCCATGAGAACCTTGTCCTGCCCTTTATTTCATGCTGTAGAGAACCAATTGTGACAGGAAATAGCTGGGAGGAAAATGAACTCTTAACATTCAGTGAATATTTGCTCCTCTTTGCAAAGAAAAACAAAAATTAAATTTGCATTTTAAGGGTAATTCTTGCTGCTAAAACTGCCATAAAAATACTTGTATTTCCTTCTTTCCTGCTTCCTCAAACCTCAGGCTGGAGCCTGCAATGTAAGGACACAACACTAAAATCACTAACAGCTTACAATATCACACTTGAGTTTCTAGTCAGCGTAATTTTTTCTTTCATATTTCCAGAATTTTTTATTTCCCTAGAAAAAGGCTGAACAGATAAAGTGTTGAGAAAACAGTAGCAATGATAATAGATTTCCCACCTGCCCATTTACTGCTTACAGATTTATGGCCAATGCAGTTTATTTTGCCATCTGGGTCAAAGTCATATTTTCACTGGAAATATTTTGGTAAGTTATTGCTTACATTTTCTTTACATTGCAGGTGGTGATCACACAGGTTTTATGGCACTTTCATAACTGCATGTCTGACTGAAGTGCTCAGAAGTCGATCTTGTGAAACATCTACAGAATTGATTTGATGAAATGCAATGGACTCTTTTCATTACATTTGGCAATATGGCAACACGCACAAAACGTGATCCTCAGAATGATGCCCAGTCATCTGCATTGGTTGTTTGTAAAAGCATACATTGTGGAACTCAGGAAAAAAAAGGTGGCTATTTTGGACATTGATGTCAGTGTCGTTCATATGAAAATGACTGCAGAGGATATAGGAAACATCAAAACTAGTTATTTGGAAACTTTATAGTGACACCCATGTCATTTTAGCACCGAGGAGGGAGTTTGAGACATGAGGATTGTGAGTTCAGGGTTAGCCAGGTGTTAGACCTTGTCTCAAAAACAAAATATAAACACAGTTATAGAAACACAACACAAGTTCTAAAAATAAATAATCAGAGCTAGAAATAATATGAGCTAGAAATAAATAATATGAGCTAGAAAATCTGGAGGTCCAGTTTCTTGTGTAAATTGTATAATCCAAGTGCCATTTAAAGTAGCTGTTTTTCCTCAATCCTCTGATTTCTTTTAGTTATATAAACAAAAAAGAATGATAAACATATCTGAAAAATTTTTGAACTGAAATATACATTACATAAACAGCCTTAGATATGTTAAAAATGAATTTTGGCTATTTTACACTGTTTCAGAGCTATCATTCAAATTATGAACTAGAATATATCATTCCTTCAGGAAGTTTTATCCTATCTCCTTCCAATCAGTCATAGCCTTTACCCAACCACAGACTCTGCAGTAACTTTTCAATGTTTGTTATTTATGGTAAAATTTTGGTTAATTTTACAATTTGTACAAATGGAATCATGTAGTTTATTTTTATAATGTCTGTAATACTTGTCCAATACACACATTATTTGTTCATTATTATGCATAGTATTTCAGTATCTAAAACCACAGTGATTTGTCTATCCATTCACTTTTTTCATATATTTTTATTGTAACTAATAGAAGGGTTACATTATATACACCAGATAGGTGTATTACTTCACAAACATTAATACAGTTTCTCATGTCTTGGTCCTCATTTCCCCCCTCCATCTCTGCCCCTCATCTTGTTTCCCCCCTTCCCTATCCTATTTCAAATAACCAAATAAGCATATATACAATATATCAGATAACCAAGTAAAATAATGTAACAATATGAGATAACCAAGGGATAGCAAAAGAGATGAGAGATAACATAGTACATTAAGGACAACAATCACTCAATATATGGTTTTTGTTTCTATATCCTGGAGGTCTTTTCATTTAGCACCAACCACAAAATACTTGTAAATTAATATTATAATACCATACTAGTAAAAAGGTAAAAAACTGAGAATAATTCCCACATTCTTAAAAAAGAGAATGAATGTATCTACGCTGGCACAGTGATTCATGTCTGTAATCTCATCTACTTTGGAAGTATAATTCAGAGGACAGAGGCTGGCCTCAAACAAAAATGTCAGACTTTACCTTAACAATAAGGCAAAAAGGTCTAAAGTATAGCTCAAAGGTAAAGTGCTGTTGCTTGAATTCAAAACCACTACTACCAAACAAAATAGAAGGGAAAAAATGTACAAAAACTATGAAGAAAGACCTACCAAACCAAACATGCCAACTTTCAGCATCATTATATACCACTTTGCTTGTGCAGTTTAACATAGCTATTCAATTCAGTTCTCCAAGTAAACCTTTCTCACTTTGTCTTATTTATCTTTCACTCACATCAGGCCCCAGTGTTCTCAGTTTTCATAAGCCAAGTAAAAGTTGTATAGAAGAAGATTGCAATTTCTTACCTGTTTTGCATATGACCTGATTTTCTTCCAATCCCTGTTTCTGTCTAATATTGTGATCAATCTAATATTGATTGGTTTTAGTTTCTAAAAATCTCAGCTATCCTCAATTCTCATTCATTCTTTTCACTATTCATCTGTGCATTTCCCATCTATGTAAGTTTATAATAAGTCAAGTAGCACTCTTATGCTAGTGTATTTGATTATTGGAATAAAATTTTCATTTCCTGCTGAACTGATCATCATGTACTTGCTAATAACTCTTTCAAATGAATATTCTCTCACCTTTTAAATGAAAAAATTCTGTCATTTAAGATTCATCTTGACATCTTTTGTGCTTTATTTTACAATCAAGTTCAGCTTTTTACTTAATTGGGTCTTCTTCTATTTTGCATAATTTACAAATTTATGCCATATACTTTTAAAAAAGGCATATAAGTAAATTTGCATTTTCCTTATCAATAGATGTGATAAATGGAAATAAGAAAAATATAATTTTCCCCTTTCTCCATGTAAATGAATATCTTTGTAATGATTTGGTTGCAACCTCTCATAAAACAAAATGTCGTCTGTTGTAAATTTTTACTATGACACAGTCTAAGAAGGAAAATTGTTCTGAATTGTTAAATATGTTTTTATTTACAAGAAAATGGGTGATTTCTGGTGAATTTATATGTCCCCAATTACAAATTGTCTTCATGTAATATTTTTAATATATAAGTAAGACCTAGGATAATGATAAAGGTATAAATAATATCTATTAAAATTGGAGATTTCATAAAAAAATTATAAGCTATGATCAAACAGGATTCATCACAGGGATGCAAAGCTGGTTCAACCTACACAAATCAATTAATATAATTCAACACATCAACAGGAACAAGGACAAGAATGAAATGATTGTCTCAATAGATGCAGAAAAGGCATTTGACAAGATCCAACACCCCTTTATGCTAAAAGCTCTGCAGAAATTAGGAATCCATAAACATTCCTCAGTATAATAAAGGCTCTGTATGACAAACTCACAGCTAGCATTATACTTAATGGTGAAAGCTAAAAACATGGCCTCTAAAATCAGGAATGAGACAAGCATGCCCATTATCTCCACTCCTCCATAACATAGAATTAGATTTCCTAGCCAAAGCAATAACTCAAGAAGCAAGCATAAAGGGGATCAAAATAGGGAAAGGGGAAGTGAAACTTTCCCTCTTCGCAGATGACATGATTCTGTATTTAAAGAATCCAAGCTGCTTGAGCTGATCCAAAACTTTGGCAAGGTAGCAGGGTATAAAATTAACCCTCAAAAATCAGCTACCAGGCTGGGGGTTTGGCCTAGTGGTAGAGTGTTTGCCTAGCATGCACAAAGACCCAGGTTCAATTCCTCAGTACCACATACATAGAAAAAAAAAAGCCAGAAGTGGTGCTATGGCTCAAGTGGTAGAACGTTAGCCTTGAGAAAATCCCAGGGCAGTGCTCAGGCCCTCAGCCCAAGCCCAGGAATGGCAAAAAAAATTAAAAAAAATAAAAAAAATAAAAAATCAACTGCCTTCCTCTGTGCCAACAATGAGAGGAACAAGGCAACAATCAGAAGCAACTCCTTTTGCAATATTCTCTAAGAAAATAAAGTACCTAGGAATTAACTTACCTAAGAATGCAAGGGACTTTTTAGATAAATAATTTTAAAACTCTGGAAAAGGAAATTAAAGCAGAACTGAGGAAATGGAAAAACCTCCCATGCTCCTGGATTGGAAGAATCAACATCGTCAAAATGACAATCTTGCCAAGGGCTATCTACAAATTGAACGCAATACCCAACAATATCCCGATGTCATTCTTTAAAAAAATTGAAGAGGCAATCCAAAATTTCATATGGAATAATAAAAGACCCCATATAGCAAAAACACTTCTAAGCAGAAAGAACAGCATGGGAGGATTTCAGTACCAAACTTTAGACTCTACTAGAGCTATAGTGACCAAAACAGCTTGGTGCTGACACAAGAACAGGCCTGAAGACCAATGGAATAGAACTGAGGACCCAGATATTAACCCGAAGACCTGTGGCCACCTAAACTTTGATAAGGAAGCAAAAAAAAGATTGGAAGGAAGACAGACTCTTCAACAAGTAGTGCTGGCAGAAATGGTTAAGCACCTGCAGAAAGCTAAAGCTGGATCCTTCTTTGTCACACGGTACCATGATTAACTCCAAATGGACCAAAGACCTGAAGGTAAAAGCAGATAAACTGAAAACATTACAAGAAGGAATAGGAGACACATTAGTTCTCCTTGGCACAGGTTAAAACTTTCTTAATAAGGACCAAGAAACACAACAATTCAGAGAAAGTCTGGATAAGTGGGACTGCATTAAACTGCAGAACTTCTGTATGGCCTAAATGACATAGCTAGAAAATTAACTAAGAAGCCTACAGAGTGGGAGAAGGTCTATACTGACCATAAAATGGACAAAGGCCTCAGATCTAAAATATATCAACAGCTCAAAAAATTGAGTCACTCCAAAACTAACCTCCAAAGAAACAACCATTCCATTAAAAGATGGGCCAAAGACTTAAAGAGTCTTCTCTGAAGAAGAAATAAGAATGGCCTATAGACACATGAAGAAATACTCAACATATCTAGCCATAAAAGAAATGCAAATCAAAACAACTCTAAGATTCTACCTCACTCCAATTAGAATGGCCATGATCAAGAAATCTAATAACAACAGGTGCTGGAGGGGATGTGGCTAGGAGGGATCTCTACTACATTGTTGGTGGGAGTGCAAACTCATTCCACCACTATGGAAAGCAATATGAGAGTTCCTCAAAAGGCTAAACATAGAGCTCCCCCTTGACCCAGCAATTCCACTACTTGGCATTTACCCAACTGTTTAGAAACAAGGGCATACTAAATCCACTAGCACAATGATGTTCATTGCAGCACTATTTACCATAGCAAAGATATGGAACCAACCCAGATGTCCCTCAGTTGATGAGTGGATCAACAAGATGTGGTTTTTATACACAATAGAATTCTATGCTTCTGTCAGAAAGAACGACATCACCCCATTTGTAAGGAAATGGAAAGACTTAGAAAAATTTATATTAAGTGAAGTAAGCCAGACTCAAAGGAACTTAGGCTCAATGGTTTCCCTCATTTGTCATAATCAGTAGAAACCTTGGGGTCTCCTGGCAGAGATTTACAATAGAGCAAAACCTAGTTACGTAAGGCTATATAGTATGATGCTCAATGAAAGGACCTCTAGGATATAGAACAAAAGCCATATAATGAGTGATTGTTGACCTTAATATACTTATTGTTATCTCTCCTCTCTTTGGTGACCCTTGGTTATCTCAAATTGTTACAGTGTTTCACCTAGTTTTCTGATATATTGTATATATTTTCATATTTCATTTTTTGAAATTGTATATGGAAGGGGGTTAAATAAGATAAGGGGCGGGGATGGGGGGAGGGAAATTGGAACCAAGACATGAGAAAGTCAGTGTTTGTGAAGTAATGCACCTTCTATCTGGTGAATAAAATGTAACCTTTCTATTAATTACATTAAAATGTATGGAAAAATTGGAGATTTGTATACAGCTGCAATTTTATTACTGATGATCATGAATATCCCTTTAGTGAAGAAAGGTGAAAACATTGATATAGCAGTAACAGGGTTTTCAGCAAGCTACCAGTTTTATGCTTACACTTTTACTCTGAACACTTGCCATTCTTGGCTTTACCCTTTCTTTTTATTTTTTGCCAGTTCTGGGGCTTGAACTCAGGGTCTGAGCACTGCCCTTGGGATTTCTCAATGGCTCTTGCTCTGCCACTGAGCCACAGCACCACTTTGGGCTTTATGTATGTAGTACAGAGGAAGCAAACTTGGGTCTTTGTGCATTCTAGGCAAGTACTCTACCACTAGACCACAGTCTCAGCCCCTGGCTTTTCTTTTTTGAAAATGGTTTCCCAAAACTTAAGCCTCATGGTGACTTCTAGGTTGCTATGGCTCTCCAGTAAATGGCTGATAATTGTACATATCTGTATCTATATGTATATATATATACATACATACATCTATACCTATATGAACTGAGTGAATAATCTGATTATGTATATATATATAGAAATGTTTATTTTGTGTTCTAGTATACTCAATTTTATAGAGAAATGATTCAGAGAGAGAAATAAAAATATTTTCTTGAAAAATATAATTTTATTCACTACTATGAAGTAGAAATGATCTAGCCTTTGTTAGGTAAAGGTATATTTTGATAAGCTGCTGAATTTCTCACAGGAATGACTACTTTTCTATTTTTAGAATAAATTGAAGTATCCACATCATATACCAACAAATAGGTTGCCATGCAACCTGTTCAATGAAAAATCCACAGGATTCTCTCTATATAATCATATTTCAATTTCTGGTGCCATAAAATATCCCTGACAGTTTGTGATTCAGTATTTAGATGACAAATACCAATGAAGAGATTAGCAGTTTCGGTCTCTCATGGAATTTTATTATCAATTATAATCCAGTTGAAAACAAAAGAGTCTAGTCACCTCTAAAATATTCCTTTTACTAAATATTTTCCCAAAATTTACTATCTAAAAACCACAAAATACGCAATCTTTTTTTTACCTTTTCCTTAATTCTTAATGTTTTCATAGATTAAAAATTTATGTAACTATACTAAATCTAAACAGTTGTTAAAATGATTTTCTTTTTACTCCAATGGACCCAGATATAAACACAAATCTCATGTTAAACATAAAGATATAAAAAAGGAGAAGAAAAACAAACTTGTGGAACCAAACATATGGTCAGGTGAACAGTTCAGAAAATGAATATTTCATTTCTGACAGATTATTTAAGGACTCAATATTTCCTTTCTAAAAACATCTAAGATTTCAAAATCAGGGAAGGTAAAGGGCAGCATTTTATGTTAAAGCCAGAGGGCTGTTTGCATTATAGAATTATACCATAAAAGACTGTGTGATATTGCCTATAAATGGGAACAGCCTAAGTATTTGGGATTCATAGAGGTCGAATAACAAATTGATTGATCTTATTCTTTGATCTATTGATCTATTCTTTAACCTTACTTACTATACAAGGAGGCTGTGAATTTTAGAGCAATGTTTTTCTTTGTTCCCAAAATGTTTAATTCAGTTCTCTGTGCATTGCTGGTTCTTAATAAACATTTCAAAATTTACTTTAGTCCCAAATTAGTTCTGTTTTTCACTTCGTCATTTAAAACACAAGGGGATAGGAATAGCAAACAAAGAAACTGGATGTAATAAAGAGAAATAGCACCTAGCCTTTGGTTCCCCATAGGAGTAACTTAAAAACACACTTTGTTGCTGTTATACCTAGGCTATTGACATTCTTTTCCTTTCATTACCAAAAAACCCAGTCCTTTGCTCCCTCCTTCTCTCTGTCTTCCTCTTTCCCCTATCTAATCCATGCAATTTCCCATAATTCTACTTTGTCTTTTCACTCTCCTGTGCCTATTGGTCAAATCTGTGGGATACAAGTCAACAATGCTTTGTCTTTCTCAGTCACCTGTGTCTCTTGGTACCAGAGACCTTTTTTTTAAAAAAAAAATGTTTATTTAATTTTAGTTTCTAACTTTCTAGTAAAGTATCCTGCTGTCCTGCACTGTATGTGATCTGATGTTTGTTCTGATTCTCTGTCATTATTTATTGCCTGCAGTGTGAGCTCTGGTCCTTCAAGGAAAAAAAGGTTTGGCTTATGTTTTCCTCCCAATCAATGTACAATAATACTACTGACAGCTGAGTGATGAGACAGGACTGAGGCCAGAGAGTAGAAGGGTTGTGGATGTATATTTCAGGGCAGGTTCATTTCATAGACAAAGAAAAGAGAGGCACAATAACATTTGGAAATTCTGCCACATCAATATTTTCAACTTCCTCTTTATCTCATAGCCTATTAGTAGTAGTAGTATCAGAATTCTCAATCCAAAGTAAGTTGAAAGCAAGCCTTCACTTTCTATTGTTTGTAGTTGATGGTGGTGTTCTTCATGGATTCTACATTTTTAGGATATATGTTTGCTTTTTTCCCTAGAAAAAACAGCTATTAAGAAAAATCATACAAATAAATTAGCATTAAATCTCCAAAGATTTCTTTGTCACATTAAAAATATCCTCATCTTTTAATGGAAAAATTAAACCGAAATCTTCATTTCTTTTGAGGTTTAACAGATATTGGATCCAACAAATCTCTGGCATCACCAACCAGTAAGTAAAACTCTGTTACATTTCCAGCAATACTCTAAATCTCAATGCAATAAGCTCCTATCAACTTGATGAGGCAGACAGCCAGGCTTTTACAGAGATACCACACTCCAATTATTTCTGGCAGGGGGTTCTGATATATAATCAGAGCTGCTGCCTACAACTCTTCAGCCCTTCAGGCCTGGATTTCTAAGGTTTTGAATATCCTTTTGGACTCTTGGTCTCTGCATTTCAGCCCATAACTTGATGTTCATTTACACACACACACACACACACACACACACACACACACACACACACTGGGATCCTCATCTTCCTAGATAATAAAACCAAAAATCTGCTGTTTCTATTGTCAACTAGTTCAGATATGCATATTCTTATAGCCTTATTTGGAAGTCTACTGCAAAACTAATAGCTTTATTCTTGAACTACCTTACTCAAAGTGGAAGGATCAAGGAAGTGTAAAATTTTTGTTTTGTAGCACTCAAAATATCAACTTATGAACATTAGCCGTACTTGTAATCAGCCTAATATGACCAGAATATCTTCTTCAACAGAATGTTCTTTTAAGAATTTCCTTAATCTTCCCTCTTGTCTAATCTTCTTTAATGACATCATTAAATGAGGACAAAAGTTCTCTTCAAATAACTATGGAGTCTTTTAGATGAAGAAATTTGACTATGTATCTCAAAGTTTCCAAACAGTTCAAGACATATAAAAGACCTCCAGGGCAAGCATGGTAAAATGTTGAGTTTTATCTTTTTTAAAATTTATTTTTATTATTTCACTTATTTATCTAGCAGATGTTTACTGAAATTATAAACTTTAGCTAAACTAACATTTAGCTTTAGTTGTGATAATTCAGCCATTTACTCTAGAAATACTCAACCTCATTTTTTGTATGTAAGATACTTTTTATTATGGGAAACCATAATTGTAGGAGTCAATTTTCCTGCTTATAATAAGATCACATCACAGTTGGAAGAAAGAAATGTATAACATTAGTACTATCTAGATATTGGAGTTCTAGAGATATTTTAACCTGTTGAACTAGGAAAACAATTTTGAAAGTTTGTTTCTGTGTTTCTCAATATAGCCTTAAGTATCACTCAAACTAATTAAAATGAAAAATAAAATGTCTTTCTTTGATTTGATATAATATATATAAAAAGTTTTGAATAGGTAAAACAGTGTACTATCTTTCTGGGAGAGGTATTTTAGGATAGCAGTACTCATTGTAACAGATTATTAGGAGCTGAGTTATACACTGTAGATGCAGGTACTCATTGTGCTAGGTGCTATGAGATGATCAAAAGATAATAAGGTTTGATCTGGGCCCTTATGCTGGTTATAATGGAAAACTAAAATATATCAATTGTTTGATTAATAAATCTCCTCCAATCTGGAGTCATGCATGTGATTCATTACATTCTTTATCTTTAGATATATCTAGTTAAAAGTTTATTTTATAAAGGCAAACATTCAGAGGTACAAGACATTTATTGAATATATTGAGAAATTTTCACTGGAAACCTACAATGGAATCAAACATAGGCACATGGAATTATGAAGCTGAGCAAGTGTATATGTTTTCTGTCACCAGTTCATTGTTGTATGCTCATTATTGAGACATACTCCTGCATTAAGATAGTTATACCATGGTGTGCTACAATCTGGGAAAGTATTAGTGTGTGTCACAGCACAGAGGCTATGAGTACCAGTGAAAGCTTCTGCACAGGTGTTGGGGAAAATGGGATTTGTATTTCTCTCCAAGCAGATAGCAGGATTTCTGTAACAAAGGAAATATTGAGAAAAGTTTGGATTGCACAAAAAGCACAGAGGAAAAAATGAAGCAGGAATGAACATGCTGCTTTTGAGTGTGGTGTTTATGACATGTCTCTGACAAGTGAGAATCTGGTTAAAGAGAGCGGTGTGTACCATTGGTCTGAAATTTATTAAATGGAAAATGAGATGTATTGCAGAATATTGAATAGGCAATGACTTTAGGAGCACTGGATAGATTAGAGAGATTCAAAATGTGGAGAGTCAAGCATGCAGAAATCACAAGCCCAGGATACTGTGATTGTAACAGAAAAAGGAAGACAGAAACTGAGATCATTCTAAAATGACAGTACTTCATGACAGGTTGAACACCAGGTCTGAATGAGTGAGAGGAATGAAGACAGTGTGGAAAAATAGTGAAACCTGCTTCAGTATCAACCTTGCACTATGAACTGACAAGCAGATAGATGATCCAAGTGACATAACATCTGCTCATGCCATGTCTGAAAGTTCATTATCACAGATCAGCTGAATGCAGAGTTGTTTCCAGATTTTTCCTCCTCTGGAATACATGAGTAAATGATGAGCTCTTCTACTAAAGAAATAAATAGAAGGACAGGAACCTGCTATATCACTAGCTGATGTGACCTTTTGTGTCAAAACAAATTAAAAGCCCACAGAGCCAGGGGTTCAGCTCTCACATATATACAACTTAGAACTGCAAATAGATATCACTTCCCCCTTGTGAAGTTTCATCCAGGTCACCTAAATGCCACAATAAAACCTCAGATACTAATACTTGGTTGGCTCTCCATAAACATCCCTTGAACTTGTCTGAGGACAGGAGGTTAACAGCAAGTCAGTGGAGAGCTGGTCTTCTCTTTCACATTGCACAACATGTGCACAGAGTGGAGAACAAAGTAATAAATCAAAAGCCAGGGCCCAATTACACTGAATGGGACAGCCTCTTCCAAAACATGGACATGGAGTGCATTGCAATGACTTCAAGGAAAACTTCAGCCTTTGTCTTCTAGTCTTTGTCTCTTTCTCTGCTTAAGTGGTTGGCTTTGACTTAGTTTGAATTGACTGCAAAGAGATATGCTAAGAACAGAGAGTATTATTAAGGAATTGAGTATCCACTGATTTCTCAGTGGTAGTGAGAAGAACTGGTTTTTTCCTTGAGCACTGAGTTTGCAAAGTTACCTGGAGTAACATGTATCATAAAACACAAATCTGTGAATCTAGGGCCATCATACAGAAGGAATGTACATTCATTATTTCTAGAAGAAATTTGCTAGGTAGAAAATTTGTTTTCCACAAAACTGTTTAACTACTTTTTGAAATAATCAGGAAGACCAAATTGTTATTGCTTTCCATGTAGCAATAGCAATATAAAGGAAGTAAAAATAAAACAGAAATTTAGAGTTATTTTTCTAAGAAAAGTGTAGCAGTGATCTGACAGTCACAAGGTACTGGGACTGTTTTTCTAATAAGAGAATAAGACAGATCTTGTAAAATTCTGAGCCAGACACTTCTTTTCTAAAGGCACGTACCTTTAACTCCTATCAATGGTCTCTTCTCAGGAGTTAGGAAGAGAAAATTATATACTGTAAGAAAAGAGAAAATTTATTTCTTTATGGTTGGTCAAGCCTAGAAGTCTATGGAGAAAATCTTTCTAGAAGAAAGGAGCCTTTTTGTGAACTGGAGGCAACGGAGAGGAAAGGGGGCTTGCATAAAAAAACAAATAGCAGATGTCATTTTTGGTTGATAGTTCTTGCATCCTGGTAGTGGGAGTCCCTGTTTGGTTTCTGCCTATATATAAAGCAGGGTCAATCATTTAGTGTAACTTAGGCTTATGGTTACAGAATACTTCTTGTTACAAACCAGTTGAAGCAATTTTATACTGTGTTTTCTATAGAGAGTGTCGAAAAATATGATTCCCAGTGTCATTCTTCTTACATGTAATTATTGTAATGGTTTTTAATAGAACTTCATATTCATTTCCTTTCATACCTGGCCTTATCTAAGTGTTTTTAAGCGTAGAATCTAAATTATCTTCCGTTTTATCTGCCACCTGATGAATAACTTACTCTGCCTAAATTGTTCTGGTTTAAGTTCTTTCTAAAATCACAGATCATTTTTGAATTAATTGAATATCAAAGCTTGGAATATGGTAGAGGTTTAATAAATGGTTGCTAGCAAATAAATTAGTTTTGCTTCAGCTGAGAATTTAAGCTTATCATTTTTCAGTGTTCACAAATAAACTGCCTTGTGTTAGAATGTAAAACCATCATCAATGATAATGGAATTTACTTCAGAAAATTTTTGTTGTTCATCCTTTAAATTTTTTAGGATGGCAATAAGGAGAAGTTTGTTTCTAGATAATCTCTTTCTAGTATAATGATCATTTTTGTGTTTTTATTTATCTGTTTGCTTTTAATTATTTATCATCGATTTGATGATGCATAGAGAGTACACAGATCACATTATTATGTCTGAGTTCATCTGTGAAGTTGTTCTTGAAGAAGATTAACATTGGAATCTGTGGATTCAATAAAAAAAGATTTTCCTACCAAATGTTGGTGGCTACCAGCTAGCATGCAAGTTTGAATACAACCCAGCACAGAGGAATTACAAATTCACTCACTTTTAAACTTTGGTTTTATTGTTCAGACAAGGATATCTGGGTTGCTACTCTCCAGCAACATGGGGATGGGGAGGGACACCCAGGGCCAGCCTGTAGTCCCCCAGAGCCGAGATAGATGGTTAGTATAGATGACCCAGCCATCCCCCAATTACCTGGGAAGAAAAAAACCACACTGAGTCAGGAGCAGTGTTAACCATGAAAGCTCATTAAATCTCTCTCTACTGATCTCCACTGATCTCTCTTTATTGCGTCAGGCATTAGTTATATATTGTTGGGGAGAGAGAAGGTGGGAACTGGGAAGCTAACCAATAGGAAGAGGGCCACTGTGCTACCACTAAGGGTCTGGGGGGGACTTTTAGGTACTGGGTGGGACAAGTGCAGGAAAGCGCAAGAGACCTGTGCTGCTGGGAGACCCTTGAAGCTGCAGGGGGCTCAGTCGAGTCACATACTCAGAGATGCCTTAAGAGCGGTATGCAAGGAGTGAATGCCTGGCCAAAGCCCTTTAATGGCTGCTGAGCCAGAATCAGGCCTCAGGGATGGAGGTCAGGCCCCAACAATTCCCCCTTTTTTGTTTATTAAAACAGGGGGGACAAAGCCCAAAGCCTCTGTCTTAGGTTGTCCCTTTCAGGGGATCTTACCCGTCATTGAGTGCTCTGCGGCCTACTGTCCCATGGTACAGATCACCCCCGGGCCTGTCTTAGGTTGTCCCCGCTCCAGAGACCTTACCCGTCATTGACTCTCGGGGAGACATCTAAGGGGAGTCGAGGGATCCCTCCTCGTCATAAGGCTCTCGTTTGGAGGTCAGGCCCCAACATATCTGATCACATCTGTTTCTTCCGTCAGACTGAAACAAACAGCCTCCTCTCTCCTCTCAAGCTCTCAGCCATCATATGCAGACTGCATCATATCACTAGCTTTCCTGGGTCTTCAGCTTTGAAGTGACAGATCGTGGAAATTCCCAGCCTCTATAACCATGTGAGCCAACTCCATATATGTCTCCTTTGGTTCTGCCTAATACACACATGACAATGGTTTAATTTCTCTCTTCTGAGAAAGACAAGACCTGAGTTTGAAAATTATACAAAAATGTGCCAAAGACTTAAAGAGAGTCTTCTCTGAAGAAGAAACAAAAATGGCCTATAGACACATGAAGAAATGCTCAACATCTCTGCTCATAAAAGAAATGCAAATCAAAACAACTCTAAGATTCCATCTCACTCCAGTTAGAATGGCCAGGATCAGGAAAACGAATAATAACAGATGCTGGAGGGTATGTGGCCAGGAGGGATCACTACTACACTGTTGGTGGGAGTGCAAACTCATTCAACCACTATGGAAAGCAGTATAGCAGTGCCTCAAAAGGCTAAACATAGAGCTCCCCTATGACCCAGCAATTCCACTACTTGGCATTTACCCAACCATCCAGAAACAAGGGCATACTAAATCCACTAGCACAACAATGTTTATTGCAGCATTATTCACCAGAGCAAAGATATGGAACCAACCTAGATGCCCCTCAATTGAAGAGTGGATCAACAAGTTGTGGTATTTGTACACAATGGAATTCTATGCTGCTGTCAGAAAAAACATCGACCCATTTGTTAGGAAATGGAAAGACTTAGAAAAAAATCATATTAAGTGAAGTAAGCCAGACTCAAAGGAACTTAGGCTCAATGGTTTCCCTCATTTGTCATAATCAGTAGAAACCTTGTGCTCTACTAGCAGAGATCTACAACACAGCAAAACCTTGATACATAAGACCACATAGTATGAAGCTAATTGAAAGGACCTCCAGGATATTGAAACGAAAGCCATATAATGAATGATTGTTGTCCTTAATGTACTATGTTATCTCTCATCTCTTTTGCTGTCCCTTGGGTATCTCATATTGTTACAGTATCTCACTTTATTATCTGATATATTGAATTTATTTGTATTTGGTTATTTGAAATTTGATAGGGAAAGGGGGAAAACCAAGACGGGGGGTGGGTGGTGGGGGGGGAGGGTAATGGGTACCAAGACATGTGAAAGTGTATCAATGTATGTGAATTAATGCACCTTCTATCTGGCAAATATCATGTAACCCTTTTATTAATTACAATAAAAACATTAAAAAATTTAAAAAAATTAAAAAAAAGAAAATTATACAATTTTGGAATAAGTACTGGTTGGCTTTTATTAGAGCTCTATAAGAGTCTGCCAGCTATCATTACCTTGAGTTGATAAGAATTTTTGGCAGCAAACCACTCACCACCTACACACACACACACACACACACACACACACACACATACACACACACACCACTTATCTGTTGCTATATAATACAGCATCCAAAAGTTTTGTGGGGTATTTTTGCCCAAAGGTTTATGAAAGAGGTGGGCAGTTCTGCTGATCTAGACCAGGCATGGATAAGGTAAGTTTGTGAATTTTGAAACCAGTATATGAAACAAGTAAGGTTTGTGAATTTTGTCTGTTATTTCCAATGGGAATGAGTCACATTTGTCCAGCTGACAACTGAGGTGGTAGAGGAAACAGGACCAGGTGCTATTATCTGCCTTTTCTTGTCATAAATCAGAGGTTCAAAACCGGGAGAAAATAAATGACTCTAATTCTCTTTCACCTCAAGTTGAGAATTTATATAATGTTGCTTTTGATGGATTTTTTTATCTTGCTTTTTTTCATATATTTTTATTGTAATTAATAGAAGGATTACATGATATTTGCCAGACAGAAGGTGCATTAATTTACATACATTGATACCCTTTGTGTCATAAGTATTATGGAGTGGTCAAAAGATTCTCTCAGTGGAATGAATGGCAAAGTCATATTGCAGATGGAGAAGACAGTGAACAGTTGAGAAATCATGTTGCTTTCTGCAATCTCCCAAAATATAGGAGTTATTAAGGTAACTGCACACCTCAACACTTAATGATATACTTATTGCTAGTGTCCTGCAGCTTCTCTGCTTTCTTGTTCCCCTTTCCTTCTCCATTCCCTTCATTCCTGTTATGCCTACAATGCAAGAGTTCTAACAAAAGGGGATGGCTGTGGTTGATTAGGTGAACTACCTCAGCAAACACTCCTGTTAGTGCCCTCTTCATTACTTCAAGACATAATCACCAGATGTAGCTCCTGTAATTTTCACAAAATTTTCTGAACTGTCAGAAGATTCCAATTCACTGTTACACGACCATAATTTTAAGTAAGTGGCCTCTCAAGGTAGACTACTTTGGAATTTGGAATCTTCCAACTTAAAACTAGATGGCCCACGCTTGTTGGTTACTTTTTGCATCTCAGATTTTTTAATCTATCATATGGAGGTAGCACATGCCTATGAAAATTTATGTAGCTGTCTCCTATCTGGTGTGTATGTGTGTTATATTTAACTAAATCTTTTGTTGATATGCAACCATAAACATGACCTCTCTGGATGAACAGCTTACTGCCTGAAGTCTGTCATCAGCCTTACATCTCTGACCATGCATTACATGTTGCTGAATTTTGAGTGAAATACAAATAAGATACACAAATCATAATTCTGAAGTTAATATAGGGGCATGAGAGTTCATTTGCTTACAATCTCTTTGTCCTGAAAACCATAGAAGAGGATGGTATGTAATTATATAGCAGTCACATACAAATGTAGTGATAAGAAATGCCGAGACATTAATTTTCCTCGAAAATAGTAAAATAAAATATTTGCCAAAATTATTGAGAGGCAAAGTTTGGGCAATACATTGCAAACATGTTGAAATTCTTTTCTGGTTTGCAACAGGTGTAAGAGAATCTTGGGACTATGGAGAAATAAAAACAGAAATGAATTCTTTGTTGTAAAAGTGGATTCTAATCTGAACAATATTGCATTTATATGTTTGCCAACATTATAACATATGTTGTTTTTCTTATTGCTGGTAACAACAACAAACAAAATGGAAATGATGTTTTCTTCCTTTTCTTTCATCCTTTAAGAAGTTATAGGGCAAATCAGACTTGATAGCTAAATGTCTTACAGGGGGCCATATGACTGCAGTTATCAGTTTCTGAATGGTAAAACAAGAATGAAGAGAGGAGGTAAGTTAGAGCGAGGAGAAAGGAAAGAAAGAAAAACAGAAGGAAGGGAGACTAAAATCACTTAATAAAGACTAAGACTACTTAACAAATTTTACAGTACTTGAATTCGGACTAGCTCAGAGTTTTATTTTATTTTCTTGTATTTTCTCCTTTCCTTCCACCAGCACTTATCTACCAATAAGCAACGCTATGATCAGAACTCTCAAAACAGGCTTATGACTCTATATTGTAATTGCTCATGATAGGTAGATAACATAATATGGAATAGTTATTTATAAATGTATTATTTATAAGTTGATATTTTTATATACTTGAGACCATAGTAGACAAATTATTTATGCCATCTTTGTTCTAATGATAGCCTGGAAAAGTAGATAGAAAGTAGAAACCTTGAGTTTATCATAGGTTCATTGTTGGTCAGATGGATATGAGAAAGATGTGAGATTCAATTACAGGACTCTCTCATTGAAGACCATATACATTTAGTGGTAGAATGGCTAAGTTGATTATAGAATTTCTCTTTAATCTTTTGTTTTCACTTAAAATATATTCAATCTTTATTTTGATACATTCTATTACAAAATTTAAGTCATGTTTGTTGCATTCTACTTAACATTTTATCTCTAGTTTAATAATGGGCCCTCAGTTGAGCACAACACACTGCTTACCCTATATTAATGAAGATAAGATAACCTATGTGTCTTACATGAAATATTCCTTTAATATTATTGCACGTACAGCTGAAAATTCCCCTCACCCCAAGTGGCACAGCTTTTATTAACATCTACTTGAAAAAGCAGAGTAAAGTCTGCCAGAAAGATACAGAGTCATTTCTAATCACTCACAATGTGGTATTCGATTAATTAGAACAAATGCTAAAATACATAATCTACTTCTCTCATTTATTTTTGCTGGATCAATGGGATGCACATTTTACATGTAAGATGAGTTCACATCTTCTTGCTGCTCTAAAAATATTAATGTCAGGCAAGACTATTAATAAGCCTGACAGTTCATTTTCTGAAAGTTTTGTAATCTCTATGTAATAGCTGATTGTTTATGTTATTTGAAGTGAAATGATAAAAATATGATCTTCTTTTATTTGGCTTCTTGAGCCTAATTTTATTTTCATCTTCAGATTATGTATACTTAAAATAAACATTTTGAAAAATTCACCAGGAAAATGATCAATTTATTCTTTTTTAAGGCAAGTACTTTTCAGGAACATAAATATTGATGACACTAATAACATATAGGCTAAACAGCAAGAGAAAATTAGAGTCCCCATAGGTAAAAGTTGGCATAAATTACTTTTTCACTGAAACCATGTAAGAAATCACACAACTTTATATACTATGAAAGCTTTATGACTCAGTTCTAAAACTATAAATAAACTTTTGCCAATAGAAAAGTACATCCAGACATTGGTTCACACATGAATTCCTATCAACCAAGAAGGCTGAGATCTGGAGGACTGAAGCCAGATTAGACCTTTTAAAACCCAGCTGACTCTATCCAAATTATCCAATAAAAGAAAGAGTCTAGATCCATGGTTCAAGTGTTAGTTTGCCCAGTGGAACAAGGAAGAAGAACAAACAAGATGTTTTATGCATATGTGCATTTTTACTCATATATGAAAGTATGTTTTACCATGCAGATGCTATGAAAAGAGTTACTATTCATGCCAAAAACAGAATCCTAGTTTTAAGGAAGGTGCAACATTGACATATTAGATAACTAAGAATCCTATTGCTAGTGCATATTAGGTTAGACGTAAGTTACTGGTGAGCTGAGTAAGAAATGTAAAGGTATATGGTGAGTTTTAGTGATGAATATGAAATAGTTTCATTAGAATAGCCTTGAACTCTCCTCTGCTAAGTCTCCTCATAAACGATATGCATTTGGTTGCTAATGGCATTAATTAAATTCTCAGATGAGAGAGCATCTCAAGCAAAGAGACTTCACATAATAGTACAAATAGCCTAGAAAGAAATAGAAGTGGTTCAAAGTTAATCAAATGAGATTTTTATCTTGAACTGTAAAGGTCAGTATTTGATTAAAAAACAGATCCAATAGAAGTGAACATAGAATTAAAAATTGGTTTCAATAAAGAGATATTTCAGCAGTTCATATAAAGTTGATTTGATATTCCAAACTGGAAATTGAGAAAATGCACTTTTTAAAGCAAAATTAAATATGAAGTCCTTGTAGTAATAATTACTACCAAAAAAGATTTCTAATGAGTACATTTTGGAAAGTTGAAATGCTACAGACAGTCCTGTGACTGCTGTCAGAGCCAAGGTCGCAGGAAGAATCCTTGGAGAAGTAGAGTTGGATTGTAAAAGACTATACTTGCTATGACAATTCTCTATACATACTTTAAAGGAACTAAATGTTTCTAGAGAATAAAAAGATCAAAATGATTGAGAAAAATGAACATAGGGAAGAGATGAGGCTCAAATAGAAGGCTATATTGTTGATTGTGACAAAATAGGATGCTTCCTCACTTACAGAGCTAGATGTATTTGCAAATATTTCACAGAAATTTAGTTTTATCCAGGACATGTAAACTCTTATGATGGAATTTTTATCCTCCTTTCTGCAATATTTAAGTTTCTTTTTAAGAGAAAATATGTTCACAAAGGATTCTTCAAAATACTTCTTTTGTAATAATCTTAGAGCTTTTGCATTGTTATTCTTTGAAAGAGATTTTGAAACTCAAGTTATATAATTACAACTTTACAAAATAAGTCTTTTATCTTGAGGGTTTTAGTGGCTATTTCTTCTTACTAGTCTGAGAATAATGTCATCAGAACATAGCTGCAGGTGATGATGTAAAAAGATAGCAAACAAGAATGTAATAAGGCTTTTCCATTTTTAGCAAATGTGATTATACGCATTATCTCCTGAATAGATTTTTCTTTTTCTGTAAATATAATTCCTGGAAACACTCGCTGTATAGAAGCACTATAGAAATGGCTCCATTTGAGTTTTTCTATCATACCTGATTTAAATGAATCAGGTGAATCAGAACACATTGTACATAAACAACATCTATTGGATTATGCACAGAAGACACAAAACAGTTCAAGAGTCACAAATATATTTAAGGTTTTCCTATCATAAGTACTCTAAAATGTTAAGAATCACCATGCCATGAATCATATGATAAAGTATGAGTAGTATTCTTAATTTTACTACCCCTCCACCCTCCACTCTACTTAAGGGCCAGTTTCTAAGCCACAGATAATCTGGTTTTGTAATTTTTAATCTGTTTATGACGCCAAACCTCTCTGACAATCACTTTCAAGAAAATAGTATGGTCTGCTTATTTTGGCTGAGGAAATTGAGGTTCTCACACTCTGACATCCAGCAGTAGAGAAAACATAGAATCTCACTCTAAATCAAAACCATATATTCTACATTGCAACTCATAGTCAAGGTCTATTAGTAGATAGTAGTAGACATTTCTCAGGTCAAATGTCACATGGATGTCTATCATGGATCACAGGATTCTTTCTTCTTACTGCCTTTGCAGGCTGCCTGGGAGCTCAGAAATAGACATGTGCTGAGGACTTGAGGTCTGGTTGCTCTGGTTTGTTAAGACTCTGACACACTCTTAAAGGGGAAGTTATGAAATTCGCTCCCCTGGTGATTCATTTAAGGAGAAAACGTGCTCTGTATCTATGGAGCTTAATTTAAAGATTCCTCATAGACTGCCAGAACCTTTCAATGCCAGTTTCCAAGCAGCTGAAACAAGTTGTGTTTTGGAAATTTCTCTAGCCCCTTGGGTTTGAGAACTTAATCTAATAAAACATTTTGAGGAATTTCTTTAAAATTCAACAATATTTATAATGAAAAAAATTGTAAAAATTATACTCACCTGTGTTATCGTTAAGCTCAAATGTGCCTCAACCTTTCATCTGACATTTTTCTCACACTCTCTTTAGTTACTATTAGCAACTGCATGTGAAAATAAGAAAATACTCACCTAGCCAGGTGAGGTGGCTCATGCCTGTAACCCTAGCTATTCAGGAGGCTGATATCTGAGGATCTTGGTTCAAAGCCAGCCCAGGCACTAAAGAACCTAAGACTCTTATCTCCAATTAATCACTAGAAAAGGGTCTGTGGGGATGTGGCTCAGGAGTAGGATAATAGTCTTGAGTTGAAGAGCTCAGGGACAGCAACCAGGCCCAGAGTTCAAGTCCCATGATCCACAAAACAAATAAACAAACAAAATACCAAGAAATACCTCTAGTATTAAGCATGATTTCCATAGAGAGATTTTTCCCATTATCAAACATCTTTCAAATTCAAGAAAGGAGAGCCTTTTATTTCTAAAATGTACCTAAAGCTGGGCACGGTGGCTCACAAATGTAACCCTAGCTACTCAGGAGGCTGAGATTTGAGCCAGCCAGGACACTAAAGACCATGAGATTCTTTCTTATCTTCAATTAGCTACTAAAAAACCAGAAGTGGCATTGTGGCTCAAGGGGTAGGACTATAGCCTTTATCTGAAGAGCTCAGGGACAGGGCCCAGGCCAGAGTTCAAGTCCCATGAACCACCCCCCCCCCTACACAAAATGTACCTAAAATGTTTTCATTATTGTATTGTCATCATTCCTATATGTTAACTCTGGAAGCAATGTGATAGAGTCTATTTACTGATGTTTTGTAACTGACAGATCTATAATTCCTAAATACAGAATATCAGTAACAAGTTATATATGACACAAACCTATTATCATTTATTGGAAAGAATATTACAGCATTTCCCTGAATCCAGGCAATATTGCTATTTTTAAAACCAAAATACTTCTATGGGCAATGATTTTTTATTTTGTAAAATTCTTTTACATTTTGAAAAGAAGTAGTCAGGGCATTGCCTCAAGTGTCACATCAGGTACATCCAAATGGCAAATGAATGTCATTATAGCTTCCATTAGCAGCTCACTTTGATTAAAAAGGGCATCCATGCCCAAGGACAGTTGCCACTGTAGGTTTCCAGACTGAAGCCATGTCCTTTTTGTGGCAGAGGAACATGGAAGGACTTTTATTACTTCAAAGACACACAGGATAGCTAGCCTTTGGTAAATAGAAACTTAGATATGGAAATGGGACACTAAATAAACAGATGATGGGGGAAAAAAACTTGAGATTTGCTTAAGGGAATTTAACATAAATCCATCTCTCCTTAGGCAATAAAAGAACAGAGGTTAAGGGTAGTGGTTTCTGGATACTGAAATAGCACAAAATAGGGTGATTTCATTGCTTCATACTGCCTAAGAAAACCTGACAAAAGCTAGGGCTTATCAAAGGTTTGTTTCCTGTCTTCTTTCTGTTCTTAGTCTTTGAAGGGCTCTATCTCAGAACAAAATACACTCTGAAACTTGTTACTTTCTGTCTAGAGAGTTGATAACCATCAAAGCTAAAACAGCACTGATAACAGTTTTAAAGACCAAGAGAAGAGAAGGTAGTTTCACTAATGACACCAGAAGCCAAGGCCAAAACAAAAAGTTCTAAATTTGAAATTTAGTTCAGGATTTCAAAAATGTAAAATTGGTCTGTTTGGGGGCTTCATGGTTTTTCTAACTGAAAAAATGATCCAAGCAGTTGATACATAAATCAATCAGGAACAGAACCACTTCATTACTTCAATATTTTACAAAAGCCTTCACACGTCTACAGTGCTAGGAAATGCAGAGTTTAAAGCTGGTAGAATGCGATCTTATGCCAGGGCAATTTCACAGTCTCTCCTTATAAAGTTGCTTTAGCTTCTCCAGATA
Source organism: Megascapheus bottae (assembly GCF_031878675.1). Classification (NCBI taxonomy): domain Eukaryota; kingdom Metazoa; phylum Chordata; class Mammalia; order Rodentia; family Geomyidae; genus Megascapheus; species Megascapheus bottae. The sequence continues at coordinate 36,047,646 of NC_143514.1, read as the reverse complement.
GTCAGGTCATCTTTTTAATTGAATTGGGGAAGGAGGCAGAACAAGGCTGTCAGACCTGTTTCATTGATGAGTGTCACATCCAATAGCCACCCTCTCCGGAGAGAATGAAACTAGGTTAAGGGGACAGGTTCAGTATTTTTAAAAATTACCTGCCATGTACTTTTTTCGCCCAAATGTCAGGTGGTGGCCTCTATTAGAAGTACACCATTAATCAAACTAATGAGAGTTATGGATGCAACCACTTCTTAACAAAGACATAATGCCTCAGTAGGGAAAGAAGTGTAAGGTGGAAAATTTATAAGGTTGCCAGCCTTCCCTCATAACCACTTGGGTTTGAATCACATCACCATGTGCAAAATGGGGTTTGCAGATCCTTACAACAGTTTGATGTTTCCTAAAGGAGAGGGTTAGATGGCTGAATTACAATCAATTTTACTTATGGGTAAGGAAGGAGAAAAGAAATCACATTTACTTTACTACTACTTGTCATTTCAAAGCCAGTCTTAATGATTAGACCCTTACTAGTGATCCTTCAGGGTTTGAAGAAGCTGCTGGAAAGAGGGGAAGTGTATGCAGGAAATAGTAATCCTGTGGTCAGTACTACCAAGAGGCTCTCCTTAAGTGCTTGCACCGTTCTGAGTCTTCCTGATTTAGTGCTAAGTATAGACTATCAAGTGTGTCATAAAATGAAGATCCTATGCTTTGAGCTTGGCCATAAATAAGAAGTCCCTCACCAGCCCTTTCCCACAGTTTACATAAGTTTAAGAGGGTTTGAAAAAGGTCTCAACAAGTTTATCTTGGGCTGGAATGTAGCTCAGTGGCAAATCACTTGCCTACTAAATATAATGCCCTAGCTTAGACCCCCCCCCCCCGCCCAGTTCTAAACAAGAAAAGACAGAAAATAAATTATGTTTTCTTGGACTAGGAGTTCACATTTGTGGTCTAAACTACTTTGCATCTAGAGACACAGGTAGAAGCCTCTGTGCAAGGATTTGATTTTCAACCCCAGTACCACTAAAGAGTTCAATAAGTGTCCACAGTTTGAGGGAACCCAATCAAGGTAAAAGTTTAATGGTAGAGATAATGCACAATATATTTTACTAAATCACTCAAGTTCTCAATGTTTTGTGACAAATTTTGTCATCAAATAAAGACCCTACATTATTTTAATTTCAAACCATACATAAATCTCACAGAAATATCTGCTGTGTTAGTTTTGACATAAAAATTTGAAGCCAGGCACGGTGGCTCCTCAGGAGGATAAGATCTGAGGATCAAAGTTCAAAGCCACCCTGGGCACAAAAGGACCTGAGAATCTTACTATTTACTTAATCTAATTAAACTCTAGAAAAAGGAAAGAGGGGCTTTGCTCAAGGGTAGGTCAGTAGCCTCGAGCTGAAGAGCTCAGGGAGAGAGTCCAGGCTGAGTTCAAGCCAGACACATCAAAAATAAAAAAAAATAAAATAAAGAGAAAAACTCTTTTAAGTTTGGTAATTAATAGAATAATTTTATTTTATTTATTTTATTTTAGATTTTGTTTTTTTTTTCATTTGTTTGTTTTTTGCCAGTCCTGGGGCTTGAACCCAGGGCCTGAGCACTGTCCTTGAGCTTTCCTCAAGGCCAGAGCTCTGCCACTGGAGACACAGCATCACTTATGGATTTTCTATGTATGTGGTATTGAGGAATCAAAACTGGGTCTTCTATCACTCTATCACTAGGCCAAACTCACAACCTGAGAATTTTAGTTACCTGGACAAATCTATATTTATATATAATTTAAATGATCATCTCACAAATAAATAACCAGACATAATAATTTAGTGAGCAATCAATATTTACTTATAAAATATGAGAATAAAATAGAAAAACTTAGATGAGATGAAATGAAAACTTACCTAAATGAACTTCTCTAAGGGGGAGACTGGAATTTGGGAATATCAATTTTCTTCACAGGTATCACTAAAACTATAGAATAATAAGAAAACTAAGTACCCCCATTGATGACAACTGAGAAACTGAGGCACAAAGGGATTAATTGGACTTGCTATACACTGCAAAGAGCAGTAGAGCTGGATTCAATTTTGTGATCGGACCCCCATGACTGTGGGCTTATTCTTTCAGCTGCAGAACTGAGCACCAAAAAGTTATTGCCTTCTCCTCTGAAGGGGAATGGAAAGACAACTTCCCTATCATGTTCTCGAAATTCTCACAGAGAAGTGTTTAAATGAGGTGGCTTTCTGAGGTGTGTGTGTGTGCTCTCATGTGTATGTTACTGCTTAAACTCAGGATCATGTAGTCTTGACTGGCTTTTTTGCTCCTGGCTGCACTCTACCACTCCGCTGCTGTTTTTGGCTGGCTAAATGGGAATAAGAATCTCTTGGATACTTTTTGTTGTTGTTGTTTTGCTCAAACTGACTTCAAACTGCAATCCTTTGTTCTCAGCCTTCTGAGAAACTAGGAATACAAATGTGAGCTATTGGCACCATGTTTAATGCCATGTAACAAGGAATCATATTGGTCATGTGTATCTAGCACAAGAGATTTTCACTGCTTGCATGGTTCTTCAGACCTCAAATGTGTACACAGTAGAAAACTCACATACCCCAAGAGTAGGCTAAATGAAGATATAAGACCACTGGCTCTTTCAGGGTTATGATTTCTTGGAAGAAAATTTTGAACCAGAAATGAAGCTAGACCTTGGCCACTCGGTGCTTTCTTTTTCTGCCTCTCTCACCTTCAGAAGCCACTGCATTCATCAGCTGGGAAGAATCCAGCAACAGCATGCAGAGCAACTAGCTGTCTTCTATTTGCTTTACCACCATGTATCTTAGAACAGTCTTTTCATTCAGCTATGATTTGAAATAGGATAAGGAAGGAGGGGGGGAAACAGGATGAGGGGTGGGGTGGGGGGAGGAAATGCGGGACTAAGACATGAGAAAGGTATCAGTGTTTGCTAAGTAATGCACCTTCTATCTGCTGAATATATTGTAACCCTTCTATTAATTACAATAAAATACATGAAAAAATACACTAAGTAGGAATAAAAGTCACATTTCTCATATTTCTGGACTCTAAGTCTAAGATCAATGTAATGTCAATCTGTATCTCTGGTGAGAGCTTATTTACCACAGGTGGATCTTCTCTATATAACAGGAATAAACAGCCTACACTATCCCTCTAAAGGCTCTAAAGCCACTCCTGTAGACAAAGTCCTCATGGCCCCATAATCATCTCCCTTCTTAGTACTCTTGAAAGTAGGTTTGAAAAATATATTTTAGGAAGATAGATACCTTTAGACAATAGATGCTTTTATATATGTCTCTTTTCACATAATACCCTATTCTCAAAATATGGATCCCTCTTTCTTCTTAATCACATAATAAGGTTCCTCATCCCCTTTATAATCAAGCAAAATGCTTCTGCACTCACAGTAGACCATCAAGCAGCAATGCAGTCTAGAATATTTTTTTATCCTGAGGAATAATACTCCAAACCCATTGCATCTGTTTAGATTGTTATTGGCATTTTGATACATTATTTCTAAGTTTTCATTAACAGAGAGTTTTCTATATTTGTGATATATATCATGAGGTTCTGATATACATATAAATTGTAACATGGCTTGATGAAGCTCCTTAACATATTGATGACCTCCGGTATACATCATTTTATTTGTATGTAGTAGTGTATTTGTGATGAGGATATTTTGGGGTATTCTGTTAGAAAATTTCTAAACTGTATTACAAAAATTCTTTTATAGCCCAGTTGTAACATCTTCTGGTACACAAATCAGAATTCATGCTGATTTAGGTACATTTGGGTCTGTATGTTATTTATTTATCTGATGTGTTTTGAAGCAGAACCCTGGACATACTTTCAGATGCTTATGTTTTGGATTTATAATGCTTTTATATCTCTGAGAGAACTGAAATATGATAGATTTGATATCCTTCATGGATTCACATACTGTAATAGTTAAACTATAGTGTTCTTAAATAATATAATCCTGTTTATTATTTTTGAGTAACATAGTCTTCTATAAACATCCTGACTTTTTTTTTTAATTCTCTCTGTAATTTACAAATTACTTGAAGGCTGAAGCCTTTAAGGAAGAGAGCTTCTCAAGGGCTGAAGGTATAGAGTCCCTTCTTATTCAACATTTGGGAAAAGGTTTCTGGATGATAGGACATCAGCTACCCATGTTTATCCATCCCTAATGATTTTCAAATGAGCATCTGATTCCTGGGGGCTTTGAAGGTGCTAAGTCAGGCCATTTGTGTAGAGAGGGAGTGTTCCAAACAGATCGCGTTGGCTATCTTCATGACAGCAAAGGAAGGTTTTGGCAGGAAACTACACAACACAGCATGATACCCTGATTTGAACAAAATGTTTTCATGCAACATGTTACCAGGGGCTTGCATGTTGACATTATTGCCCACACACGTAAGCTCTGGCTTTTTTCCTCAATGATCTTTGTGATTTTTCTCCCCTAATATGTTACAAGTATATCCTGGGCTTGTTTTTATAAATAGGTTAATAAACAGTTTTGATGGACTCTATTTAACCTAGATTGTTAAGTAGTAGAAGGAAGAGATGGTCTTAAAAATTCTGATATAGTTCCTTAAAAAATAAGGAATAATTGATAGTTTATTCCTGTTATCTAATGACATTACATAGAACATATTCCTTACTTATATCAGAAAATGCTAAAGTGTCAGATACCCCAAAATTTTCCAAATGACTTTATATATCCATATGAATACATCCAGCTACAACAAAGTTCCTTCTACCTAAACTTTACATGGAGCCTTTTCTGTAGAAACTTTATTAATCTTTCTTGTCTTTATTCTGCCAAATTTGTTCATTTTTTAACCTATATGGCCCATTTAGACACTCTAGTATTTTAATGAACGATGGATTATGGCTTATTGTTTGAAAAAGAGGGACATTTGTAAGGGTACTTTCAAGAGTAATGTACCTCTGCAATTTGTACATTCCATTAGAAAAGAAAAAGATGGAAGTAAAACAAGATTGAAGGCAGGTAAACAAAATTTTCACTAGGATAGAAAAAAAATCAAATGGATCTCAGATTAATGCAAAATTCAACAGCAACTCTTGATGTAAAAGTTATACCAAGGAAATAATAGGGAGGGCTTTGTTAATTAGGAAAGAAGAAGAGACAAAGAAGAAATAGATTTAAAAAATGATTGCAGCTGAAGGATCAGGATGTACTTATTAGAAATAAGATAAACCAGAGTACATTTAGAAATGCCAGGCATTTCAATTTGCAACAAAGATCACTTCTATATTTCAAGTTAAGGAAATTTCCAATAATCACCAGATAAAAATCTATAGTGACCTCAGAAATATTTACAGTTCATAATCAATAATAAGACATGAATCTTCAGAATGAAGATAGAAGTATATATCTATATTAATATGACAACAGAGTTTGGTAAAGAGGTAGCCCCTGGTAAATGTTTATTTAATATAGGGAATATGTGCAAATATGTATTGGTCTTCAGAATGCTATCATATTTTCAAAGATTCTACTTATGATTTTGTTACAAGTAAAGGATAATACTTTGACATTTCCAAATCTACAGCTTAATGGTTTCTTCAATACAACTTTACTTTTGTTAATTTTCCTATATGAAGTGATGGCATGTAGAAATTTAATGTGATTTTGATGAATGACAATTATAAAAATTCCAAGTCATATTTAAAAGTGTATTAGAAGATGCATAGTACTGTCAAAATTTAATGTGTAATATAATAGAAAAGAATTCCACAAAACTCTCTTCTGTCTTGAAATTTCTAAAAGCCATGTAGTGGATTAGAGATTTAATTCATTTGGAGCAGTTAAGTGGAAGTAAAAGTAGGAGCTTGCTCTAGAGAAAATTCATGATGAGCTGGTCATACTATCTTGATTTTCTGTAGTCCATTTTGTGTGTCTCTGACTTCTCATGTTTAGTGTGACCCAGAAAGAGTTTAAGACAGAGGGGAAAAAGTAACTGGAAAGAATGCCAAGGCAAAGCAATATTCTTTCAAGGTGAATCAAAGTTTCAAGGTGAACCTTTGATATTGTTTGGAGATTGTTCATTTTGGTCATAAGCATTGCATGGTGTCTGTTTAATATGAATTAGTTGAGTTGAGAGCAAAACGAATCAGTTATAACATGTGCAATAAAATTATTAAACTTGAGATTAAACTGCAAGTTTGGGGCCCATAGTGCAGAGAGGAGAATGATGGTTGTTGAGATTGTCTGAGGCATTGATTCTATTTTCTCATCTGCTGAGTTTATTTAGAATGTATTTTCTTAAAAGTTAAGCAAATGTGATGCTCTTCACCTTTATATACTGTCTTTATTTTGCTTTGTTTGATACCTTTTGCACCTCATAATTTCCAACTCAAGGAAACCATTTCCTGGCTGCACAGCCTCTGTGAAATATTTTTCTTAATCCCTACCACCAAAATGTAAGGAGCAAACTTCATACATCATTATGCCTACTTTTAGTGTATGATTGGCTTACTGAATAGTAATTATGCTCCTCTTGCTCTTCTAGAATTACTTCAGCTAAATTTGAGCTCCCATTTCCCAGGTCAGGCCAGCTTCTTTACTTTCTAATTTCCTTATTGCATGATAAATATTGCAGGCTCCCCATAAATATATTTTCATAAATTAGTAGGCAAAATGAATTTTGTTATATTTCTGTCTTCTGTTACAGTTTGTACATTTCTAATATTCCATACGATAACTAGAGTAAAGATTAAAATACTTTAAATTGAAAATATACATCTTTTATTAGTTAGAAGATGGAGCAATCAAATCTTAATTTCACCAGCCCATAAAGATCCAAACAATTGTACACCCTCATATAACAGCACATATTTAAACCTCCAAAATTCTTGGAGTGAACCTAGTTTATGATCTAAGAGCTTTGATGCTTAGATTTCAGATCCTCTACACTTATTTTTAAATATTCTCTAAAGATTGCCAAGTTTGGCATATAGGAGCTCTATAAATTACTTTCTTTGCCTGAAATGCCTTTTGAAATTTGTAACTCGGTGTATTTCCCCATATACAGTCTGTCAGGTCAAACTGCAACTGGTTTCCATTTCTTTCAATAAACTCAAATCCCTAACATGCCATGCTCTTTATAAGGAAATGTGGCAATTAGACAGCAAAACAACTTTCATTCAATCAATATGCAATTGCTAACAAACAACATTTGTATAATCTTAGGTTTTTCCTGACAGACCTTGGAGCAACTTTATTTTTCTTGCACCATTGAAGTTAATTGGAGGATCTCCAATAATAATTCTCATGCTTTTTTCTCCTTTGAAAATGCAATAAATAAATCTAAAGCCTCCTTGGTCCTAGGAGAATGGCTGTTGATTTATGAAGTGGAAACAGCCAACTCAACTTTGGAGGAAGCTGCCTTAGCCACTTAACCTCTAAAAGAAAAAAGTCTTTTATAAGATATGTATACTGGCATTTTGAGGATGTTGAGAAATTAATTGAAAAAGATGTCTAATACTGAAACCAGAATATATTAAGAACAATAAGGTTGTGATTTTTGATTATACTTAATCATCTTTATGGTACAGTGACTATAGTTTGAATTATGCATTCTTCATAGCCTCAAAATTAATAATACTCTCTTAAATTTGCATTACACTTTTCTTTTAAGGTACCCAAAGCCCTTTAGAGGACACAGAAAATATATCACCATTATATATAAAAAGTAATTATTGTGATAATAGATTATTTGAATTAAATGAGGTGAAATTAATACCACCAGGAAATGGCTACATTCATAATAAATACATCTCAGCACATTACATTGGAATATATTCAAAACATCATGTTTGCATATGTAATTATGACCCATGATTCCAGTAAGCAAATATGATTGCTTTTCATTTTCTAACTATGTCCCATAGCCCCTCTATCTAACCTGCATTAGCTGCCTCTTACAGTCTTGAGACTTGTTATGCTCCATCTGCTACACATGCTTTGCTTCTTATTTGCACTTCTAGAAGGCTTTCTGGCTGACATGAGGGATGGTACAGAAAAAAAAGAGATACTGATTAAGTACTTATGGTCAGAATGCTAACTTCCAAAGCATGCATGAGAAATAGTGCCTATTTTCAAAAAATATATGCTTTAGTGAAGGAGACTATTCTGAATCCAAGTAAGTATCCTAGTAGACAACTTAAAAGTAAAAGCCATCTGTAGAAGTCATCTGTAAGTAATTGAGAAATAAAAAAGGAAGTCTCTGTATAGGGAGGAGACATAATTAAAGTTTATGAAAGAAGATATATAAGCAAAATATGGTCCCATAGAGAAATGTTGATCCATTTATTTATTTAACCATGATGTTATTATCCACTGATGTAAACAAAGATTCTCTATAGTGAGTAAGGTATACTGACCTGCTGATTTAAGTACTTGTTTTAAAGAACTCATACTCTAATACACTTGTCATTAAGAAAACAAAGCATTTGTAGATCCAGACAAATCAAAGCTTAGGAATCTTAGCCAAGGAATGTAAAGAAGCTTGTAATGAGGAAGTGAAGCACAGTAAGATATACAGAATTCCAGACTTATTAAAAGTAGAAGTCATATATTCATCCATTTATTATATTTTCTATTTTTAAAACTTGTCTATTAGTATGTGAATTGTTATTTAAAAATGCAAATTCACTAGTTATAGCTTAAATATTTATTCCTTTAGGAAAACTTTAAGATCTATAGGAAATTTTAATGCAATATAGATTATTTTTTATCAGTGTTGATGTGAATGGTATCTGCTGGCAAATATAGCTCATGATATTAAAAGTTGTTAAAACTGGGATGTTTATGTTTACATTGTTTCAGTGGTCAATGGAAAAGGAAAGATAATTAGTTTTAGAAGAAATGGATTTATATTTTCATTATTGAATTTACATGACTACTTGAGACTTGCCTTGAGTTCTTGAGTCTTAGTTGCCTATCTGTAAATTTAAAAGAGAGAGAGAGAGAGAGAGAGAGAGAGAGAGAGAGAGAGAGAGAGAGAGAGAGAGAGAGAGAGAGAGAGAGAGAGAGAGACAGGCTAGTAGGGTAGCCCATTGTAAAGAAGAAATAACCTGTGAAGAAGAAATTGCAAATAAAATAGCATTGCTTAGGGATTTTTTTCCTTCTAACTTCTCAGGTCTTAAAGTACAAAACTGTACTTGAAAATAAAAAAGATTATATTAACACCAAAGGTAACATGGGTATTGAAGAGTGTCCCCTAAATTAGCATTCTAAACAACCTGGCTCTAATACTTGCATCAAAACTATTGACAATTAATTTCCTGATCCACAGTTTCCTCATCAAAAAATATTCTTACCTACAAACTTCCTTGGATTCATTAGAGAACTGATGTGAAAAAAACACCTCTGTAAATAACAAAACTGCATAGTGATAGGTGGCGTAATTATTTACCTCTTGACTATGATATATGAATCATCTCTAGTTTAGCTTCAATACAGTGTAAATTTTCTCTCTACCAAAGGTACTTATAAAATTCCATGCCATCCTATAATTTGTAAGAGAATCTAATTGTGGATTTTTTTTATGCTTGCTATATAAACCTTTCTTCTTCTTCTTTTTTCTTTGCAAAGCTAAAGCATTTTGCATGATTTTCATTCCCCCAGGATAGTCTCTACATATTGAGTTTAGCAGTCTTCACTTTTTCTTTCAACCTTCTAACAACAAGTCTTATAATTTGGCTTTCACTTTCTTTTCTCCTAATTTCCCATTTTTTTCTAAACATATTCTCCTTGATGTTCTGTTGAAGTGGTGATTTTCCATGGTCATTCTGCAGCAGCACAAACACATTTTTGACTAGCAGATCTCATGTCAACATCCCAAAGAGCTTCTATTGAGATGCCTTTCTCCCACACTTAACCAAAGCTCACTATTTCTATTGTTTCTTAGTTATCTTATTTTAAGAAAACATACATTCTTTTCTCTCATGGTGGTCATTCCTAGAAACATAGTGAAAGCACTGGGTAAAGACTGGATACAAATGATATTTATATTGATACAATCACCTGCTGGTTAATCTGTTGGTTCTTAACCCTAGTATTTCTTGTCTAAGAACTGACAACTATGTGGGATCTCCCCCCACCATTTTTCTTGTTTTTCATTTTCATTTTTTATTTTTACTTATTAAAAATTTTTATCATTGAACTCTCCTATATATACCTTCCTCTTTTCTGTATATATTCTTCTTAGTACTCTTCTTATTTTCTTAAGTTTTATCTTATTTTTTTCTAAATTTTGTACTCAACTATTTTACCATTCTATCACCTTAGATCAGTTATCCCTTTTCTTTGTTACTATATTAATCTTACACTCCTACATTACTCTTTTACAACCTCCCCTGTTGTATTTCATACTATTTTTCTATCTGTGGTCCTCTGTTCATCCTTCAACTTTAATAATGCATGAATCTACAGTTGGTGGTTGTTGAGCAATACTGTATATCTAGTTGTTCAATTATACTGTAAGTTCAGAGGGACTTAAATACAATAGAGATTGGATTGAGGGGGGTTATTTTTTGGTCATAAAATGGTGATTGGTGGTGGTATTAGATTTATCTGTAAGTGCACAAAAAGAGAGAAAGTGATAATATCAATCTCAAATTGTGCACATCTATTCTCTGGCCAGCTAAAGAGGTCTAGGTTGATTATATCTTAAAAGCTGTAATCTTGTGCAGTGTAAACCTTGATCCCATTTTTAAATGGGCAGAACAAGAAACTCAAGAAAAATGGCAAATCAAGCAATAGTGTGGAGCAGTCAATAGCAAAACTAGAGGAGAGTCCTCTAAATGATATACAAATGCAATTGATAAACATGATTAATGAAAAGTTTGAAAACATACAGAAAGAGATATCTAAAGGAGATGAAACCATAAACAAGCTGATACATGAATGAGCACAAGCCATAAAGGAGATCATAATAAAGGAGTTACAAAGAAAAATGGACGAATTCATAGACTCCACAAACAAAAATCTGACTGAAATCCAGCAAATGTCCAATGAAAGTAAAGCTGCTGAGCTAACCACTCAAATGGAAATCAAGGAGTTAAAGAAGTGCATACATGATTTAAACAAGAGATGCAAGGCATCAAAAATGAGCAATTAGAAGCAAGGGAGATGAAGAATAAAGTAGAAAGTTTTGATAGCAGGTTAGACAATGCAGAAGAGAGAATTTCCAGAGTTGAAGATAATCTAGTTGTTATATGGAAAGAACAGAAAATGAGTCAAACCAAACCTAGGAAATATGAGAGAACACTTCAGGAGGTCCAAGATACAATTAGGAAGCCTAATTTAAGGCTAATTGGTATTGAGGAGGGTCTGGAGAAAGAGGTCAAAGGTATTGGAAATATACTTCAGGGAATCTTCTCAGAGAACTGCCCAAATATCCAGAAGGGCAGGCCCCTCCAGATAAAAGAAGCTTTTAGAACCCCAAACAGACCTGACCAGAAAAGAACACCCCACTGCCACATTATAATCCATACAGGAAAGGATCCTAAAAACAGCCAGAGAAAAGAGATCAATCAACTACAAGGGAAAACCAATCAGAATAAGCACAGATTTCTCAGCAGAGACCATGCAAGCAAGAAGAGATTGGAAGGATATATGTCATGCCCTTAAGACAAATAACTACCAACCAAGAATACGGTACCAAGCTACTCTCTCATTCATAACTGAGGAAACAATAAGAACCTTTCATCCCAAGGAAAAGCTGCAACACTGCAACATTATGTAGCAACCATACCAGCATTACAAAAAATTCTCAAAGATGATCTACACATTTAAAACCAACACAAACGTGATACTGACAAAAAATGGCACCTAAAAATCATACCAGCTAAATACAGCAAGTACTGTCAAGCCACAGGCACTAATGAAAGCTTTTAAAAATGGCAGGAACTAGTAAATACTTTTCAATCCTAACTCTCAATATCAATGGAGTTAATGCTCCAACTAAATGGCATAGACTGTCTACTTGGATCAAAAAGCAAGATCCATCATTCTGCTGTCTTCAGGAGACACATCTTGCCGCAGAAAACAAACATTTTTTTGAAAGTGAGGGGTTGGAATAAAGTTTATCAAGCTAACGGCCCCCCATAAACGGCCTGGAGTTGCCATCCTCATATCAGATAAAATAGACTTCAAACTAAAATTAGTGAGAAAAGAAAAAGAAAGTTATTATGTACTAATAAAGGGATTTCTCCTCCAGGAGGACATAACCATCCTAAATATCTACATATCTAATCACACAGCATCGAACTTCATCAAGCAAACTTTACTTTCACTAAACCACACATAGATCAAAACAAAGTGATTGTTGGTGACTTTAAAACACCACTCTCCCCTGTGGACAGATCAACCAGGCAAAAACTCAACAGAGAAACCTCAGAATTTCTAATGTATAGACCAACCAGATCTAACAGACATCTGCAGATTATTTCACTCAGCAAAATCACAATACATGTTTTTTTACAACAGCACATGGAACATTTTCCAAAACAGACCACATATTTAGGGCATCCAACAAACCTCTGCAGATTCAGAAACACTGGAATTATTCCTTGCATTCACTCAGCCCACAAGGGCATCAACTTGGAACTGAACACCAATCTCCATGAACAAAAACTCTGTAACTCATGCAGATTGAACAACACATAGTTGGGTCCTCAAGGAGATCAGAACAGAAATTCAACAGTTTATGAAATTTAACAAAAAGGGGCACACAAAATAACAGGTCATTTGGTACACAGCAAAGGCAGTACTTAGAGGAAAATTTATAGCTCTGAGTGCCTACATTAACAGATTGAAAAAAATCAAAAACCAACAATTTAATGGTGCACCTTAAGCTCTTAGTAAAAGAGCAACAAACAAACCCTAATCCCAGTGGAATTAAGCAAATTATTAAAATCAAAGCAGAATTAAATGAATTAGAGTCCAAAGAAACTATAGAAAGAATCAACAAAACAAGATGTTTCTTTGAAAAAATTAACAAAATTGACAGACCCTTAGCAAATCTTATCAAAAAAAAGAAGGGAGCTCACCTAGATAAACAAAATCACAGACAAGAATGGTAATATCACGACAGAAATTACCAAGATCCAGAGCATTATGACGGAATATTTTTCAAAGCTTTATGCCAACAAATTTGAAAAAACTAGAAGGAATGGATGAAATTCTAGGCAATATTAACATACCCACAATGAACCAAGAAGACTTAACCCAACTAAACAGACTTATTTGAACACTGAATTACAAATAGCAATAACTGACTTTCCATCCAAGAAAAGCCCAGGGCCAGATGGATGCAGCTGAACTCTATAATGTCTTCAAAGCAGAGCTCACACCAATACTCCCCAAGCTCTTCAGTGAAATTGAAAATTAAGGCTCTTTGCCAAACTTATTCTATGAAGCCACTATTATCCTCATCACAAAACCAGATAGAGATTCATCAAAGAAAGAGAAATATAGACCCATTTCTTTGATAAATATTGATACAAAACTTCTCAATAAGGCCAACCGTCCTCAGCTAAAAAATTATAGACTATACCCAAACAGGATTCATCTCAGTGATGCAAAGCTGGGTCAACATGTGCAAATCAATTAATATAATTCTACTCATCAACAGGAGCAAGGACAAGAATCATATGATTGTCTCAATAGATGCAGAAAGCTCTGGAGAAACTAGGAATAATGGAACATTCCTCAGTATAATAAAGGCTGTATTTGAAAAACCCACAGCTAGCATTATACCTAATGGCAAAAAGCTAAAGCCATTCCCTCTAAAATCAGGAATGAGACAAGCATGCCCATTCTCTCCACTCCTCTTTAACATAGTATTAGAATTCCTACCCAGAACAATAAGGCAAGAAGCAAGCATAAAGGTGATCCAAATAGGGAAAGAGGAAGTGAAGCTTTCCCTCTTTGCAGATGACATGATTCTATATTTAAAGAACCCTATAGACTCCACTCCCAAGCTACTTGAGCTGATTCAAAACTTTGGCAAGGTAGCAAGGTATAAAATTAAACCTCAAAAATCAACTGCCTTCCTCTGTGCCAACAATGAGAGGAACGAAGCAACAATCAGGAAAGCAAGTCCTTTTGCAATAGCCTCAAAGAAAATAAAGTACCTAAGAATTAACTTAACTAAGAATGCAAAAGACCTTTTTGAAGAATACAACTCTGATAAAGGAAATTAAAGCAGAACTGAAGAAATGGAAAAACCTCCCATGCTCCTGGATTGGAAGAATCAACATCGTCAAAATGACAATCTTGCCAAGGGCTATCTACAAATTGAACGCAATACCCAACAATATCCCAATATCATTCTTTAAAAAAATAGAAGAGGCAATCCAAAATTTCATAGGGAATAATAAAAGATCCCATATAGCAAAAACAGTTCTTAGCAGAAAGAACAGCGCAGGAGGAATTTCAGTACCAAACTTTAGACTCTATTACAGAGCTATAGTGACCAAAACAGCTTGGTACTAGCACAAGAACAGGCCTGAAGACCAATGGAATAGAACTGAGGACCCAGATATTAACCCACAGACCTGTGGCCACCTAAACTTTGATAAGGGAGCCAAAAAAGACTGGAAGGAAGACAGACTCTTCAACAAGTGGTTCAGGCAGAAATGGTTAAGCACCTGCAGAAAACTAAAGTTGGATCCTTCTTTGTCACACTGCAGCAGGATTAACTCCAAATGGACCAAAGACATGGGGTCAAAGCAGATACACTGAAAACATTGCGAGAAGGAATAGGAGATACACTAGTTCTCCTTGGCACAGGTCGAAACTTTCTTATTGAGGACCAAGTAACACAACAAATCAGAGAAAGTCTGGATAAGTGGGACTGCCTTAAACTGCAGAGCTTCTGTATGGCCTAAATGACATAGCTAGCAAATCAACTAAGAAGCCTATAGAGTGGGAGAATGTCTATACTAACCATAAAATGGACAAAGGCCTCAGATCTAAAATATATCAACAGCTCAAAAAATTGAGTCACTCCAAAACTAACCTCCAAAGAAACAACCATTCCATTAAAAGATGGGCCAAAGACTTAAAGAGAGTCTTCTCTGAAGAAGAAATAAGAATGGCCTATAGACACATGAAGAAATACTTAACATCTCTGGCCATAAAAGAAATGCAAATCAAAACAACTCTAAGATTCTACCTCACTCCAATTAGAATGGCCATGATCAAGAAATCTAATAACAACAGATGCTGGAGGGGATGTGGCTAGGAGGGATCCCTACTACATTGTTGGTGGGAGTGCAAACTCATTCCAAAAAAGACTAAACATAGAGCTCCCCTATGACCCAGCAATTCCAATACTTGCCACTCACCCAATCATCCAGAAACAAGGACATACTTAATCCAATAGCACAACAATGTTCATTGCAGCACTATTTACCAAACCAAAGATATGGAACCAACCCAGATGTCCCTCAGTTGATGAGTGGATCAACAAGATGTGGTTTTTATACACAATAGAATTCTATGCTTCTGTCAGAAAGAATGGCATCGCCCCATTTGTAAGGAAATGGAAAAACTTAGAAAAAATCATATTAAGTAAGCCAAACTCAAAGGAACATAGGCTCAATGGTTTCCCTCATTTGTCATAACCAGTAGTAACCTTGGGCTCTCCTAGCAGAGATTTACAATAGAACAAAACCTAAATACATAAGGCCACGTAGAATGAAACTAAATGAAAGGACCTCTGGGATATAGAAACAAAGCCATATACTGAGTGATTGTTATCTGTTATGTACTGTGTTATCTCTCCTCTCTTTTGGTGACCCTCGGTTATTTCATATTGTTATAACATTTCACCTGGTTATCTAATATATTGTCTATATGTGTATTTGGTTATTTGAAGTCAGATAGAGACGGAAGGAAAACAAAATGTGTGGCAGGGGCACCGAGGGAAATAGGGACCAAGACATGAGAAAGTGTATCAATGCATGTGAAGTAATGCACCTTCTATCTGGTGAATATAATGTAACCCTTCTATTAATTATAATAAAAATACATGAAAAAAAGAAGCTTGGGATTAAACATGTGGACCAACTGTAGAAAATAGTGTGCTGAAATATTTCATGTTTCTTCTTCTAGATAAGTATTATTTGAATCTGAAAATAAAAGCTCAGAGAAATGGGTAAGCATTATCAAAAAAGAAAAAAGAAAATATCCATTCCTAACACTTAGTACTGTTGCTAAGACTGAATTCAAGCTATGATTTTTATGTAAGTTTGTAAAATCAGCAAACTTCCAATACAGCAATGCATTTGCAGTCAACTCATCATAAAAAACCTAAACTTCATGGACTTTAAGGTAAAATTATTACAGTGGAGTCTTGGTATTGTATATTCCTGATAGAGAATCCCTTTATACTTGTAAATTTCTCAGTGATAGTTAAAGGGAAGGAATCTTGACAAACACAGATGATATTCCTCCCCTCTTCGGGCTACTCAGGGTATCCCAAGTTCTTTAGAAAAAATAGACAAGCAAAAAAAAGTAGCAATTTAAAACCCTGATTAGAAATGCCTGATGTCTATCCAGGTGTTTTTGAGTGCATGCCAGCATGTGTGTATGATGTTAAAGAAGTAATGCACCCCCTACCTGATGATTGTAACTGTAATGCCTCTCGCCTCTATATGTTACCCTGACAATAAAATTCAATTAAAAAAGAAAAAATTAAACAAAACATACTACAAAAGCAGGAAGCATTGAATTACATTCCAAAACAATACTTAATAAACCTAAACCAAATACAATTCCCAATTAACAAACTATCTATGTTTATATGATTAATAGATCAAATCTGTATTAATTATCTTCTTTATATGTATGTGTGTTTAATGAAGAATGCATCCCTAAATTTTGCTTTATCACTATCATTACACATAATTTGTGAGCCACTATTTTCTTATATGTGTTTTCCTTATAATGTTCAAAGGAGACATTTTCTTCCTGTTGTGGCTTTATTCTCTATTTCCAACTTGACAGACGGAAATGATGTGCAAACTAGATACATGGTAACTTGATCACAACTCTCAATGGTGGTGAAATGTAAGCTTCTTGTCACAGGATCACAACCCTCAACTCACTCTGACCAAAAGCCAAAGAAGTTATAATGGTGTGCAAGGACCAGCACTCGGGTCCAGAGATGCAAGGACTGGCTTCTTTGCCTTATCTCCTATCTCCTGTCTCCCCCGACCTCACTCACTGTACTCAACATTTTCTACTAAGTATGGAACATTCTAAGCATTCTCTTCTTTCAATCCTGCCAACTTGTTCATGATGTCATAGAATCTACAAGATTTAAGTCTTTTGCTATCTCTGTGTTTTCTGCAGATGTGAGTTTCTGCACTTATTTTTCCCCAAAATATTTAGAGCTTGTTAGATTTATGTAAATAATACAGAACATTTTTGTGTCAAGATTTATTTATTTTTGATTGTGATTAATAGAAGGTTTACATTATATTCACCAGATAGAAGATACATAACTTCACACACCCTTTCTCATGACATGGTCCCCAGTTCCCTCCCACCCTTCCCCCGCTCATGTATTTTTGTCTGTTTTTATGTACAGACATGTAAAGGGGGATGCCAGCAGACCTTTTCCAGACAGATAAGACAAAATGGCTTCTCTTGTCATTTACACTGCCATGGTAGCACCAAGATCACAGCAGACAACTGTTAGGTAATTCAATGAAACTCTATTTACAAAAGCAGAAAATTGAACACATTTAATGCATGACAGAATTTGCTGATCCTACAGCGAACATACTGAGCGAACTTACTGTATCCTTCATGATTTGGTCATACTTTAGATATATATTTTATAGTAGCAAGAATTGGTTCATTGATATTTCTACCACTCCCTCTCACAATATCAGAGACATGACCTACGTTTAAAAATTAAATAAGCCTTTTCATTAGTTCATCTAAATAGTAAAGTAATATATCACATTACAAAGTGAGGAGAGTCTCCCCACAGCTGCTTTTTAAAAAAATAGTTTAAATTTTATTTTTAATTTTTAATTGACAAACTCTATTGTCAAGGTGATGTACAGAAAGGATATATTTTCATATGTAAGGTAATGAGTGCATTTCTTGTGAAACATTGTTGCCCACTTCCTTTTTTCCTCCTACTTTTCCTCCCTTTTAACGCCCCTCCCATTTCCAATTGATTGTGAGTATCATTGTGGAATGGGTTCCCGCTCTGTCTTTGTCCCCGCATTTTGTTGTTCTCTTTCCCTTCCCTCATTCGGATTAAAATATATATACAAGACACAGGGTACAAAAAATAAAAGTCAGTGACAATAGGAGCAAACCAAAGGAGAAAAAAAATGAAAGAACTAAGAACTAACTTTACACAGTAAATTAAAAACTACAAAACAAAGAAAAACCTCTTTTTTTCTGTGTCTTGGAGGTCATCTTTCATGGTATGTACACAGCTATTGAGCTATTGTGATCCTCTTCTAAGATTACACCAGACATATACTAATTATTACAAATGAGGGAAATCATGGAGCCTCTTTCTTTGGGTGTGACTTACTTCGGTTAATAAGATTTTTTTCTAAGTCTTTCCTCTTCCTTACAAATGGGGAACAGGCATTCCTTGTAATGGAAGCATTGTGTATATATATATATATATATATATATATATATATATATATATATATATGTGTGCCATAGTTTCTTGATTCATTCCTCTACTGAGGGGCATTTGAATTGGTACCATATCTTAATTATGGTGAATAATGTTGCAACGAACATGTTTGTGCTGGTAGGTTTAGACTGGCCTTGCTTGTGGTCATTTGGGTAAATGCCTAGAAGTGGGATTACTGAGTCATAGTGGTATCCCACAAATTTGAGCGATATTGGAGAAGTTAGCCTGGAATACATCTGGAGAGTATTGTAAAAAAATGGCTAATAGAAACAGGATGAAATTCTCAACATCTCTGGCCATAAAAGAAATGCAAATCAGATCAACATTGAGATAACATCTTACCTCACTTAGAATGGCCATGATCAAGAAATCTAATAACAACAGATGCTGGCAGGGAGGTGGCCAAAAGACAACACTGTGGTGGGAGTGTAAAGTTGTTCCCATCCTTGTTTTCATTCACCTTGGAAAATAACAAAGGACCATCTGCCATACTCACAATGATTAATACAGGAAGAAAAGCCATCAAGAGTCAATTTCCAGATCCTCTCTCTCATAAATACAACTAGAGTTTCCTTGCAAATTCTTCCAATGTGGGTCACAGATAACCCTGCCATCTACAATAAATGTACTAAGATGTAGCTGGCAGAATGACAAAAGTTCTCACTCCAGCATGCTCCTTGAGATTTGTTAGTCAATGTATTTTCTCTTTTTCTTTTGGCCCTTACTTCTCAAACCATGACTATACAATGTCTTACAGGAAAGTAAACATTGTAGTATCAGACAACCATAGCTTTTAGTCTCACTTTTACTGTAAACTGACAAGTTATAAATGTATGAATTTATTAGGTTCAAATTGGTGTTATCATTCATGAGTATAATATGGAACTATTGAGTCAAGCTACATGTTCATATTATTTCTTAGTGGATTTTAAAGGAGTCTTCTCACCAATTTTACTAAGTAGGAACAACTGATACTGTCCTAATGTGGTGGCAGATGGTTTTACATATGAAAATTATGGTACAAATTTACTTTACTTTAGTTATGCTTTAACCCTAGCATTTAAAGGCAGTCTTTTCTTAAATTATTAGATTAAAATTTGACATAAAATCTAACGAGACCAAGGCTTACTTTAAATTGCGTACAAAACTATGAACTTCAGTTACTACAGTCCATATGAATTTAACACACAACAATATGAAGCGTCAATTCATTGTGTTGTAATTATGGAAGTATAATATTTAGAGGTAGAAAGTATTCAGAGATTTTAATTACATCTGTCTTTTATGTACAGATATAAATAACTCTTCCTCAAATAAGATAAACTATCTCCAGGTAATAAAGCATTTCTATAGTTGAGAAAAGCAAACATATGCATATGAAGAAATTGGAGATTATTTTTATGGAATAGCATATCTGCATAATCAAATTAAAATAGCATGTGTTCATTCAATAAAATACAATTGAGAAGACAATTACTCATTTGCTAAATATTGAAAGATAAGATGTTATTCTCTCTTAGCCATGGCTTGTTTTTATTTTGCATTAAGGAAGTGGTAAAGTATATAACATTATGCTTATATGCTGGGAAGCAAATTGTAGTGTTACAGATCACAGACTCTGGAGCTGGCAGTCCATTTCACATCATAGCTTCAACACATAACTGGAAGAGAATCTACATGAGTGCCTTGATTCCTTTGTTTCTTGATTTCTCGAAGTATCAAATGAACATAATGGTGGCATGCATCTCCTGGAGTATCAGGAGAATGAAATCTATCACATGTAGATATCTAGCTGCCATGTAGTAAGTACTAGTCATTTAAGATTGGTAGGCAGGGAAGCTCCCTGGATGAATACATTCGGATTACTTAAGTAATCTCACCCCTGTCTCAGTCTTTGCCCTTTTCATGAAAAATGTTAGAAATATTTGAGTGCCTATATTCCTGTAGATAGTGAAAATTTAGAGCACATTTCCAACCCCAGGACCCATTGTGTGAAGACTACTTGCTTTTCACATTCTGCCCCTTCTTTACCAAAGAGCACAGGAGAAACAGACACGTGCATCTCCAGCCTGAGCTTCATGAGCACAATTCAGTAAGCAATGAGACAGAAACAACTTGTGCAGAGACAGATAGCTCATCTTAAAATGTAAACATATTATTCATAAGCACAAAATGAAATTAATTTTGGATTATTATAGGGAGACATGAGTAAACTGCAGTTATTAGGACATAATGTAGTCACATTAATTCAAGTTAGTGAGTAATTATCACTGTTTCCATTTTCCCTTTTAACTATTTCAGAGATCTAACTCAATGAGATTGAATTAAACAAAACAGACATCGCTTTGTAAAGCAAAACTATTTAAACAGGTAGCCTCTACCAGAAAACTATTTATGATATTTATACACTCTCTTCTGGAACATGCTACCTGTTGTACAAGTAGAAGTTTAAATATGAAAACAATTATTACTTAAGACAGAAGATAGCATAATTTAAAATTTTAAATAAAAATATTTATTAAATATTTTATGTATATTTTATAACTTAACTATGTAGTCGCACTACCTTATTTTTAAGCCATATTTTTAATGCTTCTTATATGCAGGCCATCTGCTAATCAGGAAAAATAAATATGTTTTTCATTATTCATAACACCCCCCAATTTCTAGAATAGGATATCAGAACCATAAAAGATAGAGAAGAAAACTAAGAAGACACAAAAAAGAATTAAGGTTTTAAATTTTGGTGTGCCAAATATTGCTTACAGTTGCTCTGTGCCAACCATTTATGAGTGCCATTTAATTGAACCTTCCCTTTAATATTTTAAGTTGTAGTGTTTACCTTTCATATTTTTGTAGATGAGGAAATTGAAATTTGGTAAAGTAGGAAACTTCTCCCAAAGTCATGTGGCCAGACTGAGATGTATGCCAGTCATCTCTGGAACAAATCCATTGTTCATGGTCACCACATCACGTGCCTCCCTTCCCTGAGCAATCTCCCCAGTCATGCACTGGTGGATTGCTGTCCTGGGGGGTCAGAGTGTATCAGAAGAGAGGTTGACAGGTTTGACACGGTCCATCGCATGTTGCCCATGCTATAGGAGTCACACTCATGGAGATTGTGCACCAGACCCCTGAGGAAGGACATAGTCAATGAATTACTGGACACTGAGAACCCTAGAAGCAGATTTGTCCTCCTCACATTTTAGTTCAGAGATAGTTGTGTCTTCTTCTAAGTGATCTATTAACACCTTGGTGTTAAACTTAAGAATAAAATATGTGTATCTCACTGGCTCTCCTAGGATCTGATTACACCGAAAAATTAGAAGGTCATCAGAGGAAAATAAGAAAATAAACCTCTCTGTGAGGGAATTGTGACCAAAGTAATTTTTCTGATCTGTTGATGAATGTTGTGTCGTAGGTGAAAAACTGGCAGATGGCGTTTGTATTTCCTTAATTTATTGATCCAAGTGCCCTACAGCCTCCAAAGTACCTTCATTTGACAGAAATTAAACAAATTTTCAAAGAAAAGGGCAAGCCAAGACAGGAGCTCTTTCCAGTGCTGTAACAGAACTGGAACCACAACAATAAACAGAAAAAAATCCTTTCAACAAAGCATACAATAAATAAAACATCAAATACACAAACAGAAGAACTCAATTAAAGTAGGAAAGTTTTCAGTCTTCCCCTGAAGGACACAAATATTATTATTTATTATTTATGCAGTGCTCTAGGTGTGCATGGCATTGTATGCCAGGTTGAATATCATATGAAAAACAAAACACATGGTCCTGCAGGGCTTCTGATTTAGAGATACATGGAGAACAAGCAGAATCTATTGACTACTTCATAGGAAAAAGAGAAATGATGAAAACACTCCCATGAGCCACTTCTTGCAGGATGATTTCTAGTAAGTTTTCAATAAAGATAAGTTCAAGGTTAGATCAGAGTGGGATGTTTGCATTGCTGTGACAGCCAATACCATGCTGAATAAAACATGGCTATCAATAGAAAAGATGAAGTAATTGGTAACTACCAGAAGTAGGCTGTTGCTTCTTCCACTCAGCCACATCTTACTTATTTTTAACATTAGTTACCTGGGAACTCAGATTTAACATGTTTTCCCAGCCATGACTGAAGCCTTGAGATAAATCATACAAATGTATGAGTATCTGTTTCCCTGTGGAATCTCCTTTATGGGTAGAATTTTCTAGCATGTACAAGGTCATAGTAAAGATTTACAATAATCATTCCTCCACATTGAAAATAAATCTTAGTCAGAAATATTTTTTTGTGGCTTCTATTTCCTTAGCTGAAGAAAGATGTCTACTGGATTCAGGAGAGGTTCTTGTACTAGAATCAGGATTGATAGATTGGAATCTTGAAGAAGTCCAGGATAGTGAGAGGTAATGAGGTCTTTGAAAAATGGCTCTTAGAAGAGATTAATGTTGGTATTTTGGAGTGAATTAGCTCTGTAGACAGTGGGTTGTTCAAAGACAAGGCCATCCAATATGATTGACTTTTCTGCACATGGCTATTTCACTTCCTATTCTCTTTCCATGCTTCTATGTAGCCAAGAAGATGAGGCCATCTGGCTTTAAAATTCTCAGCTTCAATACTGTGGATTAAATATCCAGCTATTTTGGAATAGCACCAGAAACTAGACTAATATTTCTAATCTTTATTTTACTCTCATTTCTTAAGATAGGAACACAAAATGTTTACAAAAGCGATTACAAAATGAAACCTCTTTACCCCTTATACTTTTGTGAAGTTAAAAAGCTGTAAAAAGGAGTTGCTATTCCAATGCAGCTTGATTAATGTGACTTCTTTTACCACTTCTCCTCTATCCCACCCAAACCATTACATTTCCCTAAATTTTCTTAGCTTCATAGGGTAAGTATTGACTATTGTGACTACATTCTTTCCCACTTGTTCTTTCTCATTATGTACACTCTTTAACCACCCCTCCCTAACCTTCCCATTGCCAGTTTCCCATTATTCATTTTCTTTTTTAAACAATTACATCATTTGTCTTCTTTCTGCATATACATTCTTAGGTTTAATGTATTCGTGTGCACTTGTATACAACTCTTTATCTGTTTACTTTTGCATTTATAACTAAGTACTAAATTCTACATATGAGAGATAATAGACATATTTTTCTCTCAGGCCCTGCTTGACTTTCGTATTAACATGTCCATCCATTCTTTTGCACATGATATAATGTTTTTTTTGTAATATATGTATAAAATTCCATTGTGTGTCTATATCTCATTTTCTTGATTGATTAACCTTTTGAGGGGTATCTGGACAAATCTATACGTTGAAACCATTTTTCTTAATTTATAGAAAGAAAGATGAAAAAATGAATTAATGATATTAGTTCCTATAAGATTTTGTATAGAAGTAAAATCTGTATTTGACATATTCGAGTACAATGATGCAAACATAGCAATATTAAAAATAATAATAAGGGTTAATTGCAAAATTATAGGACAGGAATGGAAATTCAACCCAATAATAATTAAAATTCTTCAATTACTTTTGAGTAGGACAGGCAATTGAGATAAATACAATTTTAAGCAAAAGAAAAAGGTATGGTTGAAAAGTTTTGGTAGGAGAAGAAAACTTGAGCTACAGGAAGAATTTCCCTGAAGTTTCACGGTCCTGAATTGTCTGACTGAGCTCTTATTGACAAGAAATAACTCACGAAGACTGACGTCAAGGTATGCTACAATAATACTGTTATGAGAAATCGAAACAATTGAAAAATCAAAGTTAAACTCCATTGTATAAGAGAAAATTGAGTCACAAATAAAGGAGAAAGAATTTTCATATATAAGGAGTTGACATTGTGGTCAGATAGCAATACCATCTGTGCAAGTGCAATCACTGGTCCTGGAGCTTGTACTGGAGTATTATTGCTTAAAGCTAGTATTCTACCACTTGAGCAGCAGCTCCATTTCTGGCTTTGCTTGTTTATTTGTTTATTTGTTGATGCATTTGGAGTTAACTGTTTCATGGTTTTTTTCCCCTGCTGGAACTGATTTTAACCCTCAATCTTCAGAGCTCACTCTTCTGAGCAGCTAGGATTATAGGTATAAGCACCTGTGTCTGGCTAGGAGCATACTTTAGAAGATGTTTAAGGGAAAAATTAACCTCCAAGAATATTTATACAAAATCTATGTCTGAACCACCCGCGGAGGCTCTCGTCTGTAATTCCAGCCACTCAAGAGGCTGAGATCTGAGGATCTTGGTTTAAAGCCAGCCCAGGCACAAAAGGACCTGATACTCTTATCTCCAATTAATCTCTAGAAAATGGGAAGTGGGGCTTGGCTCAAGGGTAGGGTAGTAGCCTTGAGCTGAAGAGTTTAGGGACAGTGCCCAGGCTCAGGGGCAGGGTGGTAGCCTTGAGCTGAAGAGCTCAAGGACAGAGACCAGGTTGAGTTCAATGCCCATGACCCACCAAAAAGAAAGAAAAAAGAAAGAAAGAAAGAAAGAAAGAAAGAAAGAAAGAAAGAAAGAAAGAAAGAAAGAAAGAAAGAAAGGAAGGAAGAAGGAAAGAAAGAAAGAAGGAAAATAGAAAGAAAATCCATGCCTGATGTCAAACAGTGTTTCAGGCAATTTCTAATAGAATTCTAATGTTATCAAAGACCAAGTTCATTGAAAACTATTTGTTTTTTTTTGGTCAGTCATGGGGCTTGACCTCTGGGCCTGGCACTGTCCCTGAGCTCTTCAGCTCAAGGACACTTCCCTACTTCTGGAGCCACAGGGCCACTTCTGGTTTTGAAATGGTTACCTGGAGATAAGAGTCTCATGGACTTTGTGCCTAGGCGTTCTTTGAACCAGAGTCCTCAGATCTCAGGCACCTGAGTAGCTGGGATTACAGGCATGAGCCACCATACCTAGCACATTGAAAACTATTCTTATCTGTAGAACTTCTCATTCTTCAAATTCTGCCTATGCTTTGCCTTTCTCCTTTCTCCTTTTTGAGCACACAGACACACATACACACACACACACACACACACACACACTCCCCTCACTTCTCCTCTTGTATGTACATTTGGAAGGCAAATCTCTTGATTAATTTTATCTTTTGCTTCATGTTTTATGATGAACATCAATTTCTTTCCTTAGTAAAACCTCAAGTCCAGAATTCCAGTCAGGAACACTTGTGCTCCTAACACAAGGTTTCCTCTATAGTATTATGAAATCACCTGTTCATGTATCTGCATCCACCACTAGTTGGTTATCTATAACATAATGACATTCTTCAATGTGTTTTCACCAAAATAATATTCAGTATCCAGATAGAGGCCTATGACTAAAATAGTTGTTAAGGTACTGAAATTCTGGAACAGAGAATACATAAAGAAAATGTAATTAGTCCTACATTTATTGGTACGATAGATACTAAGTGCTAGGTAACGCTGGCACTGGTATTTGAGGCTTGTTGTCAGATAGTAGAGTTATGAAAATTTAGCTAAACATAGAAGACGGAGGGAATTTTCCCAGAATATATTTGTACTTATGAAGATCAAAACAGAATAAAAGAATATGAAATTTATATTACAATCAAAGAAAATAGGTGCTCTTAAAGAATAATGATTTTTAATTCTTCTTTTCTTCCTTTCACATCATAATATGCCTGATATTTTTTATGATCACCTGTCATATGTAATATTGGCCATGTACACTAATGTGTTATTCAAACTTGTTAGATTGTTTCCAAGAAATACTTGTAAACTATGTGCTTTGAATGTGCTACCTCTCTAATTATATAAATTTTCAAAAAGGAAACATTGACAAAAATTGTTAGAAAAGGTAAAGTTTAATAGAGGTTAAATTTAATGAAAAGAATTAAAATTGTGAAATTGATTATTTTACAGTACTAGACTTATGGGGATAATTAATAAATCATTTTCTGGATGATGGTGAAAGAGCAGATACTAGTTTGAACAAAAATCACCAGTGACCAAAGACAATCATCTTAAAATTTATAAATCTGTTGGCCATGCAGAGAAAAAGAGAAAAAAGGTGGCTTAAATTAAATTCATACGTTATTTTCTACAAGATTAAAGCTAGGTGGGACAGGTAAAGATCACTGACTCATTTTCCTAATTTCAGAATTTGGTAGTATAATACCTTAAAGATGAGATGGTAATTGTATTATTCATTCTCTTACACTGTGTGAAATTATGTTGGCCTAGAGCTAGGATGAAAAATCACAGACCTATGAATGTGACTATTATCTGGCTCTGTAAGTGCCTTTTTATTCATTCAAATCTGTGTGCTCAAATGAGAGTTCATATCACACTCGTGAGATGCTTTTTAATGAATGTACTAACCTAAAGGGGTAAATGTTCAAAACACTGCAGAGGCAACATGTGCCTGAAATGTAATAAACTAACAGATTTTGTATGTGCCTTGCCTAAGAAGGAATGTGAAAATTCACCCTGAAGACTAGAATATTTTGTTTATAAGAATCTCAGCTTTCACATGAATACCTGGGGATAAGAGAGCTGTGCGAAACAAGATGAATAGAAGTTAAATTCTATTGCAGTATTGCATTAAATAGAAGAACCATACAGAAGTTCTCTTGTCTTATTTTCTTTCCACCATGTGGAGAGAAACACTCTACTTAGCATCAACTTTTCAGTGATGTGATAGTGCAAAATCTATCTTGTAAAAGCTGATTATACTGATTCACTTATGTAGATGATACATTCTTCTAAAAAATGAAAACACATTAGACCATGGATTGGCTCAGAAGTAAGTGACAGTCTTTTTGCAAAAAAAAAAAAAAAATCTTCCCTAAGTCCCAGGTGTGCAAAATTCCAGTGATTCTTCAGACTTCCAATTAATAGGATGGTATTTTTGGTAAAGTTTACGTGTGGTCTACAATATCTTAATGTAATTTTGCCTTGAAAAGTCCTGTGGTGGCAGTATTTTAAGAATCATAAGAAAAGTCCAAACAAGCTAAGCACAGAAGCTCATCTCTGTATCATTAGCTTCTTGGGATGAGGGGAATGGAGGATTATAGTTGAATCCCAGCCTGGACAAAATGTCAATGATACACTACTTCAAGTAAAAGTCAAGTTTACCAGCAATCCCACTCCTGGGCATTTGCCCAAATGTCCACAAACAAGGACATACTACAGCTACTGGCACAACCATGTTAGTTGCAGCATTATTTACCATAGCTAATATATGGAACCAACCCAGATATCCCCCAGTAGATGAATGGATCAAGAAGATACGCTATTTGTATACCATGGAATTCCATGCTGCCATCAGAAAGAATGATTTCGCCCCAATTTAAGGAAACGGAAAAACTTGGGAAAAATCATATTAAATGAAATAAGCCAGATCCAAAGAAACAGAGGTTTTCCTCTGTTTCCCTCATTTGTAATAATTGTACATGTTTAGGATTCTACTATCAGCAAAAAAGTCAGGTTTAGTGCTTCATTTCTATAATCTTAATTTACAGTTGTAGGTAGGAGGATATGATTGTGATCCAGATCTAGACAACAAATATTGAAGTCCCATCTGCAAAACATTAAATAAAACAATATAATGAAATGATAATAAAAACATGCAAAACCATGAATTCACACCTCATTAACATAAAAACATTAAAAAGAAGAATAATTTAGAGCCAATTGTTTGTCATGTGGTTTGTCTATGGTAATGATCATTTAAATGGTCACTCTATGCTCAGAGTGCATTATTAACCTTCTCAGTGAGTTGCAATCATCCTTGGAGCATAGCATCTTAGTTGATGGTCATGACCTGAATTCTTTGCATGTATGGTACATTATCCTGAATTGCATTCAGAAAAAGCAAGAAGCTAACACGCTTCGAAATCAGTGGTAAAGTTTTAAAGCACATTACTTTGACCATTACTAATGCTTACCAAATAATTTTTATTGGGATTAGAATCAGATGTAAGTTGTCTTCTATTTATTTTAGAGAAGTTTATTGTCTATAGTGCCTAATTAGGCTCCTATTCCATTGGTTACATGAATTCAGTTGTCTTCTATCTTGAGATCCAATAATCTAATTATGTGTAAATAAAACATACCATTTGATAATTGCAAAGTAACAGTTATATGAATCCCTTTATTTCTACTAATCTTCCAGCTTTAGTCTGCATGCTCTGTAATATAAAATATCATGACTAATTTATATAGTCATTTTAAAAAGCACCTGCTGATCATCATAGGTGATAGCAAAAAATGGTAGAAAAATAAATCCACTCAGTTTGAAAAAGTTTCTAAATTCATCTCATGATTTGTTTGATTACATTTTTCTAAAACATAAAGAGCCAAACAATATAGTTTTTCTTCTAAATGGCCCTAATTGATCCACTGATTTTCACTGTTGGTTTTAATAAGATCTTCTTATTTATAGTTATCACACCCTTACCAATTGTGGATAAATTCCAACTTCTGCAGCCTCTGTGGATACTTAAAAGCATGCGTAGTACTTAATCCTATTATGTAATATCATTTTCACCCTGACTAGGTATTGAAGGACAATAGTAAAGCAAGCATGCATTTTATTCTTCACAATTTCATGGAGAATCATTACTACTAATCTCAGGAAACTCAGAAAGTGATACTTTTTCCTTTTCTAAATTAAGTCAAGACACATAATCCTTTCAAGTCCCTTTGTCTTATCCTAATTGTCAACATCACTGCTCTTCTATTGTAGATCCCTTAGTAAGTAAAATGCAGCTACTTGAACACAGCTATGCCCTTCTACAGTCTGATAGCTGACAGAAAAAAGCTATGTGCAGAGCACACCATGAGTATGTGCAGTTTAAAGACACAATCAATGTTATAGGTGGAACCAAGAGCGATAGAGGGTAATTTCACCACACTGCTCAGGATGACATACAATTAAAAATATATGAATTGCTTATTCCTGGAATTTTTAATTTAATATTTTAGACTACTGTAGGACTGTAGATCTTGAGTGGATAAAATAACAGAAATTAAGCCTGCAGGTAGGGAACTACTGTAACTACACATTTCCTTATGAGTTGCTTGCTTTTCCAAGCCATGGTGCTAAAGTTATTCCCAGAAGGGTTAGCACTTAATACTAGAACAATTACTAGCACTACTGTGTTGTGGACATTGATGCTACTCAACACACACTTCTGTGAGAAACCAATTACCAGGGGACCAGTTGAGTACTATACAGAGGAATTATGAGTATGTCTTCTTGCATGGTTAGAGACTGCTGAAAGTCTCTCCTCTCTTTGCTCTGAGTAGAGAACAGTGTTTATGATAGTAGCTACTCTGTCATGCTGGTAATTTCAGAGACAACGTTGAATAAAGCTTTTCTGTTTATCAAGTTCAATATAGAACATGAATAACAAACAAAACTTGGTTAATTAAATTCACTGAAGATTAGATGTACACTTTAGCCCAGAAATATCTAACATTCAGTACCATAATACTAAGGACCCTGTAACAACAGTCAACAACAATATATAATATCTAAAACGTTGCTGGCAAAATAACCAACATTATGATAAACACTCTGACTTGTTTATTTCTCTTCTTTTTAATTATTCTTAGTGTGCTTTTTTCTTTTTTTTATTGTAATTAGTAAAAGGGTTACATGATATTTGCCAGATAGAAGGTGCATTAATTCACATACATTGATACCCTTTCACATGTCTTGGTACCCGTATCCCTCCCCTCCCACACCCCCCCACCCGTCTTGGTTTTCCCCCCTTCCCTATCAAATTTCAAATATCCAAATACAAATAAATTCAATAAATCAGATAACAAGGTGCTTTTTTCTTTTAAAAATCACTTAGGATTCATTAATACTTCAAAGTCAACATAAAATGGCATTCTCATGAATGCCAGATATGCATTTTTAACTTGATCTTTTAATTTCTAAATTTAGGATCTGTTATATATTTAAATTTCACTTTAAAAGTTATAAAAGAACTGTTAAGATATTGTGAGTTCTTGTTGTCTATTCTTAAATCTATTTAAAGGTTTATTTATCTACCTTCATAGAATAGCATTTTTGTTTGTGAAGTAACTTGAGCTTCCAGCTGGCAAAAATATATTACATATAAAAATAAATATATTTAAAATATAAAGCCCAAGGCAGAACATTATCTCTTAGATTTGTTTTTCCATAGCATCAGTATCTGTTTGATAAGAAAACCTAACTGCAACATTTTTCAGGAGAGACATTTTGTTATACTATGGTATACTATAAAGAGTTTTCTTTATAAATATGAGATTAAAAACTAATTTTGCTAGTTTTTATTATGTAACCTTGTATCAGTTAACTAATACACATAACATTTTTCTTTTTATCAAAGTATATTAAATGATACATCCTCAAAGTATTCATTATATACTAGTGTACAAGTACAAATATTTTTTATTTTCTACTGTAGTTAACAATTTTCCTTATTCCCTCCCCCCAATCTTGTCACATTTACTACCTCTCAAATCAATGGGAAAACACAAGTGGAATAGATAGGTAAAGACATCCATGAGTTGGGTTGTAGTGGGTTTTACTGTAACAGTTCATATTCATTATTGCTCTGGTTGCAATGTGCATTTAGTTGTGGTTGAATAGTTCACATCAAAACAAAATCTCATCTGTATGACAGAAACTCTGTTGTTTTGGGCTTTGAATATAATCCAAGACACTGAAGATGGTAGCAAAATTAGGCATTTAGAAAAAATCAGAGTAAGAAAGGCATTTTTCATGCTTATGTGCTTCAAAGGATGCTCTGATTTTGTTAATTGCCTCAAAGAGTGCTTCGATTTGCTATTTTCTGCAAACAGTATTCTAATCTAGTTTATCCTCTGAGTTGCAGCTGTGTTCAAGTATCCTAATAGGTTTGGTGCATGCCGAACTATTCTGCAATTAATTCTCTTGGTTCTTCATGTGAAATGATTTACACCTATTTAGAACTAAATTGGAAGCCATTCCACTATAGCTTATGAAATCATTAACAGAGCTTTTAAATGACATGCACTTAGTACCTTTTATCTAAAGATCTCAAAGAACTCTAGGAAGTACATTATCCTTAATGGAAGGAACTAGAACACTGTATTCAGCAATGATTTAGAGAAATGGAATAAAATAAAAATTTGTGTTTTTTAAGATACAAAATTGCTATGGTGCTTATTATCTTCATCCTCTACAATCACCACTTTCTTTATTTTTCTCAAAAATTCTAAGTGTCTTCAGTCAAAATATGCTCATATTCAGGACTCATAGATGCCCATGCAGCATCAAAACAACACATGAGAATATTCTGTAAATCCACAAGGCTCAGGAAATACTAAAATTTCTTTTAATTTTAATTAGCATATAAAGTATATGTGTAGTAAATGACAAAACTCTGAGAAATTCAGCATGGCTTAAAATAGAAATTTTGCTGATAACATTTTATAATGAGCTTCAAAAAAGTTTATCCTAGAATCAGTTCATCATTGTTGCATGTATTTGCTTTACTTATACTGAAGGGCAGGTCTCCAATTAATATCATATTATTTTGGGTAAATAACTTCTTAGATGTAACCTTGTAACCTGGTTTCAGATTCATCCATTGTGAAGGCAGACAGCTGATAATTTTCTATGTTTTGTGTTTAATTAGTTACTGTGGGCACCAAAGTGCCATGGCAATTGATAGCCTCAACTGATTGTTTTTTATTGGTTGTGGGACTTGAACTCTGGGCCTGGGCATTGTCCCTGAGTTTTTTAGCTCAAGGCTACTGCCCTACCCCTTGAACAACAGCACCACTTCCATCAACTGATTTTTTAAAATTGTATTTTATTGTCGGGGTAATGTATAGAGGGGTTACAGTGACATTCATCAGGTACTGTGCTCTTCTTGAACCTTGATACCTCTTTTCATGTTTTTGTCCCCCTTTTCCTTCACCCACACCTCCCAATCATATTTTTCCCCCGTCCTTTTCCTTTTTCAAATAAACAAATAAAAGCATACACAATATAGCAGGTAAAAAAGTCAGATACAGTAACCACATGAGATTAACAGTAAAGGAAAAAAGAGGAAAGAAATGACTTTACACAGTACATTAAAAATAACAATCACAAAGATAAACCTCTTATTTCCATATCCTAGAGTTCATTTTGTTTAGTCTTATCCTATGTCCATATGTCCATATGCATATAGCTTTTGAACTATTGTGATCTTTTGCTAGGAGAGTCCTAGATGTGTACTAATTATTACAAATGAGAGAAACCATGGAGCCTATGTTTTGGGGGGCCTGGATTACTTCACTTAATTTGTTTTTTTTCCAATTTTTTCCATTTCCTTACAAATGGAACAATGTCATTCTGTCTGATGGCAGCATAGAATTCCATAGTTCATAGGTACCACATATTTTGATTCACTCATCTTCTAAGGGGCATCTGGGTTGGTTCCATATCTTAGCTATGGCAAATAATGATGCAATTAACATGGTTGTGCTAGTAGCTTTAGTATATTCTTGTTTTCTGGACATTTAGGTAAATGCCAAAGAGTGGAATTGCTAAGTCTTAGGGGTGCTCTATGTTGTCATTTGTGGAATCACCAGAGTGATTTCTAGAATGCTGCTTCAACTGATTTATACAGCAGTTGTCAGACTGGCTAAGAGACTATGAATTAGTATAGGTTCAGCCCAGGCCTGGGGTGATGAGCAGACAGGGCCCAAATTTCAGCCTCTGTGCTGTTCATTTGCTAAAGCACCTCCATCAAGTGAATGACCTGGGCAACTGGATAGTTGAGGCTTAGATTTAGATTCAAGATCTACATTTCAGATAATTCTGTTCAACTGAATACTCATACACCTTTTAATGCAAATCTTACCCAAAAACACAAATTTTCTGCTACAAAATTTTCCCTTAATCTTTTTTTTTTTTCCAGTCCTGGGCTTGAGCTCAGGGCCTGAGCGCTGTCCTTGGATTTTTCTCAAGGCTAGAGCTCTACCACTTGAGCCTCAACACCACTTCTGGCTTTTTTGTATGTATGTGGTACCGAAGAATCCAACCCGGGCCTTCATGCATGATAGGCAATCACTCTATCACTAGGCCAAACTCCCGGCCCCTTCCTTATTCTTTTCCTATTCAAAATTAGAACATAAACATGGAAAAGATTCAATGGTATTAAATTATTCTGTATTATTTTCATAACCTTTTATTATTTTAAGTTTTACTCACAAAGACAGATGTGTAGCATCTAGTAAGATGTTTTCTTAGTTAATCTTTTCTCTACTTGCCTCTTATATTTTGATTCCTCCAGAGGTTGGTACTACCAATGTTTCTCAAATAGAATAAGAAGGATCACTGACTTCCTTTTAGAGGGCATTCTTGAATATTTTTTTGTACAGTGACCCTAAAAAATAGGCAGTTCTTCCATGTATTAGAGGGATTTTCCTTTGTCTGATACATTTCTATAATATAATGATTCTAATTAGATAATTTATGAAAAATCGATCATTTAGTTAATTGTGCACTGTTAAAGATATGAGATAATTTACAATATGATAAAGATATGAGATATTTTAGAATATGAAGCCTAGGCAACAGTGGATTATGAAGATCTTAGAAAGAATTGGGACTTGGATTAGATATTCAAGGGCATTTTTTATAGTTTAATATTTTCTGCATTATAGAGATATATCAATGAATATTAGATGGATATAGAAATTACCAAAGCCATTTGATTGTGTATTCTTGTTGAAAGGAAAAGCTCCTAAATTTTTTATGTCTAAGTTTATATATTATATGAGAGACTGGGACAAGAAAATATTCTTGTAGCTGTTAAATGATCTTATATTAGGGCTTTAAAAACATATAACATAGTCCATATGGGATAAAATATCATCTTATACACTAAGATAGGTGCATGAACAAGATAAAAACAAACCTGTGCTTTAGAACTCCACGGTACCTATATTTTCAAAGCTTTTGCCAGGATGGATACATAGAGAAAGCATACCCTATAGGAAATCTCTTAAGGGAGTCTCCAGAAAAGGGCTGATGAATTGCCATAATGATAGTGTCACTGGAACCAAAATTCAAGTGACAGAAATATCTTTGTTAAGTCATGTCAAATTAAGGCATAGAGAACATGAGAGATCAAATAATCAAAGATTAATCAAACAAATATTTATACAAACAAAAAGGAATAAAAAGGAGATGGGTGCTGAGAATAAGAGAAGCAGCTGGACCTAGAGGAAGAAGCAGGGAGCTAGCCATGGAATGACTTCTTAGAAGAGTTACAACAAATAGAGACCTTGGCTAGCAGTTAATGGCAAAATAACACTATCAGTGTCATTTGAAACACAGAAATTATTTCTTCAAACCTCACATTTTTCTAGAAGTGTAGCTATCTGAATTAAAGATTTTTTTCCTGAAGATGCTGTCACTGTATTGAAGAGGTCTATTTTATTTTTTACTGTCTCAGACAGTCTCCCTCTGTGTTTGTGCATCGTGATTCTCTTTTTATTCACCCTTCACATTGAGTTTAAAGCCAACACTTGGTGTCTCATTTTCCTCTCTTTCAAAACCCTGTCTACAAGTGGGTGTTGCAGTGCTCATACTTGTAATCCATGTGTGTAAAAGGGATTTTGCTCCAAGGCCTGCCCCAGCTTAAAAAATATCATAACACCTGGTCAGGAAAAATAGTTAAAGCAAAAATTAGCTGTTTGTGTGACTCAAGTGACACATTCACTGTCTAGCAAGTCTGGAGTTCTGTATCCTCTGTTGTCACTGTATTTGATTTTGGTACCCAGTGTATTGTACATATGTTTATCTGAATTAGGGAAGGGAATGGGAATTAAAAAATGGTGAGGTAATGGATAAAGGACAAACCAGTGCAACAGTGATACTCACAAGACATTATGTTGGAAATGAACTTTACAACTTGGAGGAGATTTGGGGGCACAGAAAAGTGGAAGAAAAACGTGGAATGGGGTAACAATTTTCGACAAGAAATGTACTCACTACATTAAGTATGTAACTGAAACCCCTCTGTACATCATGTTGAGAATTTTAAAATACCTTGATCTTCAAATATACTTATATTTTATAATTGTGCAAGATAAGACTTTGATGAATGAATTTGGAAGTCAAACAGAATTTACTGTTTTGACTAAAAACAAGCAAACAAATGAGGAAAACTGTACTTTTATTCTGTACACTTTGTGTAACACATACAGTTTTTTCAACTGATGAAACCTACAAAAAATAATTTTGGGGAAATTGGCCACTAAGTTGATATTACAATAATGTATACATTCTGTGTGCTACAGCTCTCATGGCTGACTCCCTATTCCATGATGAAGGTGATCTTGTAAAAATTATTTTTTTCAGTCATGGGTCTTAAACTCTGGGCATGGGTGCTATCTCTGAGCTCTTCAGCTCAAGGCTACTGCCCTACCCCTTGAGCTACAGCACCACTTCCTGATCTTGTAAATTTTATATTATAATTTTAGAAGTGAATGGGAAAGGAAAAAGCAAGATGATTTTGGGGGCCAGGAGGAAGGAAATTGGGAGAAAAATATGGGAAGAGATATCAATGTTCATGAAGAAATGTACCCACAACCTGAAAATTGTAACTATTACCCCTCTATTCATCAACCCAACAATAAAATAAAATTATTAAAAAAGAAACAAAACCAAAACAGAGAACTGAATCCAAATATGGCATAGCTTGTTGTGGCCAGAACTGCATCTAAACTTCATTTAGAGACATTGGTGTGATGATTTATTGACTTTAGTTCCTTCATTCTAATTAGAAATGACTTTGAAATCATCCTCTCATAATAATGTCACATCCTTGGAAAAGCCTACTCTTAGAAATGCATTTTCTGGGGGCTGGGAGTTTGGCCTAGTGGTAGAGTGCTTGCCTAGCATGCACGAAGACCCGGGTTCAATTCCTCGGTACCACATATATAGAAAAAAAAAAGCCAGAAGTGGTGCTGAGGTTCAAGTGGTAGAGCTCTAGCCTTGAGAAAGTCCAAGGACAGGGTTCATGCCCTGAGCTCAAGCCCAGGACTAGCAAAAAAAAAAAAAAAAGAAATGCATTTTCTGTTTGCTACGTAGAGGGGAAATAAACAGCTTAATTTTACATCAATTGAAAAATCCAAATTCAAATCAATAATCAATATGTCCATCATTTATCTTACAAATTTTATGAAACACATAAGTTTAAACTTGGTTCCCTGCTGAACTTCTATTTTTTTAATTTTTTAATTTTAAAAACATTGAATTAAAATACTTTGTTGAAATAATTTCACATGCACATTGAGAACAACAACCACAAAGATAAACCTCTAATGTCTATAACAAGAGGTTATAACAAAGGTTATTCACCTCTGAAGAACGAACTTTCATTATCTTTCCCTGCCGCCATCCTTAAAGAGCTTGTGTAACCTGATTTCTGGGCTTCATTTGGAAAGATTTTGATTCATAGTCTGTGTAGATGCTAAGGATTTGAATTGTTAACAAGTTCTCAGTAATATTGATACTGATCATATAGGGCCTACTCTGTGAACCTCTCTTCTCTGTGGTGACATTTCTACATATAAAATCAAGTGATGACATTTTTCCATTATAAAATAGTTTTAATTAATTAGTTGGGTCACTCATTAGTAATAAGAAATAGATGGAAATTTTGAAATATATTGAATTACAATAGATAGGAGATCAATTACAGCTATCATCACCAAGAATCAATTCAAGGGAAATTAAAAGATCATTAAAACATATTACATGGTCATGTTCCAGAGGTTCTTAAGACACATGAGGATAAGGACAATAAAATGTATTATGGAAGTCTGGGCATGATGGCTTTTCCCTGCAATCCTATCTATTTAGGAGGCATAGACAGGATGGTCCTGGCCCAAAGTCAGCCCAGTGAAAAACACAGGCTCTATCTAGAGGAAAAGAAAACACAAAGGATAGTGTGCTTCTAATAAGGTAAAGGCCTTGTGTAGCAAACTTGAATGCATCAATATTATATCTGTCAGTGAATTCTTTAATAAAATATATTTCATATGACTTTAATCTTAGCTATGCAAGACACTAAGATCTGAGGGTCATGGCTCAAAACCATCTTGGATAGAAAAGCCTATAGACTGTTATGTCCATTAAACTACCAAAAAAATTTAGAAGTGGAGCTGTGGCTCAAGTGGTTGAGAGTTGTCTTTAAGGACAGAATCTTAGGGACAGCACCCAGGCTCTGAGTTCAAGCCCCAGGAATGACACCAAAACAAACTAAGCCAAAACAAAACAGAAATATCTGAGCTAAAAAATAAATGTTATTAGGTTGTAGGATATTTAAAATATACATCAGAAAGCTTGTAACCAGCCAGAATAACCAATATACATCCTACCTATTTCCTTTCTAATAAAAGCATACAAAAAAAGATGCATGGGATAGTTACCTTTTTCTGATTTGCCTAAAAAGGAGGTTTAAGAGTGAGGGCAATGATTTCCCTCCTTCCCCACCTCTACGTAAGAGAGGACTTCAAGAAAACTATCTTGGAAGCCTAAACATACACTATAAGGAGGGAATCATTTTAAGGGCCAGTAAGGAATCTAGATAATTTCAGGGACACCAATCAATCACATATTTATAGAATTGGATATTTCATTGTTGACCTCTTGTGACAGTATAGATAAAAAGCTAACATATATTAGAGTAACTATACAATAATCTCCCTTACTTAAGAGACTAAGTTCCCTAAAGCTGTAATAAGCTTCAGTTCATACACACATTATAAAAGATCTTTGTTTTACTCTTGAAAAAAAAAAGAACATGTTAGCTTTCTTGCTTTTACTAATACATTTCACAAAACGTCTTAGAAATGCTGAGTTTTTAATAGCATGCACAGCATGTCTTGGGACTAAATTATTATTTTTCTCTATGCATTAGGGTGGACTACTGAATAAACTTCAAAATTCTTTTCAAATTAAAACTGTTTATATGATGGTCCACTTTAAAATTAAATTGACTAATAAATTTTACCATCATTTTTTTTCAGTGCTGACTTCAGAAATCAAAGCATTAAGCCGGAAGCTGTGACTCATATCTGTAATCCCAGGTACTTTGGAGGTAGAGATCGTCTGGATTATGATTTGAGACTAGTCTGGGCAAAATATGTATGAGACTTCTCAATCAGTATCTGGGCATGGGGGAACATGCTTGTCATCTTTAGCAAATGTGAAATCTCAAATCAGGAGGATTGTAGATGTAGGTAAGCCTGATGAAAAAGACACCACAAAAAATACCATCTGATATCTGTCATTTCCATTATTGTGGAAACATAAAATAGGAAGTTTGTGGTTCACGTGCAAGCTTAGTAAAAATAATTCAAGACCTTATCCCCCAAAAAACAGTGCCAAAGAGAGCTGGAGGTGTGGATTTGTAATAGAGTGTCTTGGCTTTAAAACCTTGTATTGTCAAAAAGATTAAAAGAAAAAAAGAAATTGAAACTTTCTACAGAAAGACATAGCTTTGTATAGTAATTAAATATGATAAACAGCATTTCTACTCTTGAAACAGTTCAACATTACAAAGATAGCTAATAATATAAAAACTGTTTCCATTACAAAACTTTCAGAAATAGTTCATTTTAACTTTGCATTTTAGGATTTTATAATTGAGAGAAACTTAAGGACTCTTATTTAGAAATGCCCCAGGTATCTTTGAACATATGCTTCACAATAAAAGAATTAATAGTTTTATGTTCAGAGAAACCTATAATTTCAAATATTTTATTGATATCGCTTCTATAAAGTGTCTTAATTGTCTATATTTCAATGAAGTGTAAATGTATTTCTAAGGGTTGTTTTGTACCATCTTTCTAGGATTAACAAAATTTATCATTTTAATATGTCTAAGAGTCTATTTCTGTAGACAAAACAATCATGTTTCCAGATATCCAAACGAATTCTGCAAGAAAATATGCAAGCCAGTCTTAGTAAAAATAAAGATTCTTGAGAGACTTGGGTTTGTATAACTCTTGAGTCTGGCTTCCTTTTTGAACTTCATGCATCCTTTCATTCAGTTGAATTTTGATTTTGTAAATATTTTTTAGCTGCTTTGAAATGAATCCAAGCAGTTTTGATATAGATAGCAAACCTTAGGCTTTCAACAGAACTTTTGCAAAGCACTCTTTTACCCTCTGGTAAAATATTATTTTGCAGCTTCCTACTAAGATAACCTACTGCCTTCAATTCTGCATAATGTTTTCATACCTATGAAAATGTAAGAGGATTGGACAAAGGCTATATGGATATAGCTACTAGAATTTTCTTTAGGTCTTCACATCATCTTTCCTCAATAATGGGGACTGGTGATTATTTAATTATTAATATTGACTAATATTTGCATTCAATTTCTGGGACAAAATTAACATTCCTGGAATTTCATGAGATTGATAGGCAACATACCCAGTTAAATAGAATAATAATAGCAAACACTGCAAATGGCAGAGGATGAAGTGCTCTGATATACAAGAAATTTATTTCAGAGACTCAAGTTCCTTTGGTTGTTCACATATTTTACTTATATCACATTTTCCAAAGGGCTCAATCATAATCCTTTCTATGGGGCACCATATTTCAAGCTCCAAAAAATTCCTCTTCTAAAAATTTACAGATAATAGGGTCCCCAACTATGTAAATGTCTTATAAGAAAGTTTTTTCCAAGACAATAAGCATTTGATACATACACAAACATAACAAAATTATGAAAGAAGAAAATGGATTACTCAAAGAGGGAAATAGTTGTTCCACAGCAAATTCCACTTTTTAGAACAACACTATTGGAAGCTTCTTTCCCTGCTAGTGATATCATGAACCTTTTGACACTTGCATGTAAATTCTGTAAAGTATTTTAAGACCTTAGTCTAAAATGAGTCATAATTGTTAATTGCCAAGCAATTAGGCCTTTACACAGATTTTAGGTTGAAATTTTTTCTACTAATCTATTATTATTCCTGTCTACTTAAAAAAGCATAGAAATTTAAGTATAACTTTATGAAAAATAATTTTAAGCAAGTTCTGCATGCTTGATTCCCCCTATTTGTGACTATGAAATTGCACGTTTTTTTCATATATTTTTATTGTAATAGAAGGCTTATATTATATTCACCAGACAGAAGGTGCATTACTTCACAAACACTGATACCCTTTCTCATGTCTTGTTCCCCATTTGCCTCCCCAACCCCCGACCCTCATCTTGTTTTCCCCTTTCCCTATCCTATTTCAAATAACCAAATAAGCATATACACACTATATCAGATAACAAGGTAAAATACTGTAACAATAGGAGACATCCAAAAGAGATGAGAGATAACATAGCACATTAAGGACAACAATCACTCATTATATGGCTTTTGTGAAATTGCAACTTTTAACTGAAACAAAACTAACAATCAAAACCAAAACCAAAACAAAACAAAATAAAAATAGTTATGTTCTAAATGTTTCCTAAATATAAAAGTAGCACATTACATTTCATTAGAAATAATGTGGCCAAACTACAAGTGACTTCACATTGAATTTAGACCTAATATGTTCCTTTTTGAAAGTTATTCTCCCTCACTGGATGAACAGCTTTTTTGGGGGCATTTGAAGTGTATGCATTTAATCTTGCTATTTGTATGATATCTGTGTACTGTAGAATGCAGTTAGTTCTTAGCAGGGCTGATAAACTGGCTGGACTCTGTAATCTACATTTTAGAGAAATACATTTCAGCTGCAGATGTTTCCAAGGGTATAAGATCTGTGAAGAAAACTAATCTGTAATTGACAGATGTTTTCATATTAACACAGTTTGGGAATACTCTCTCGAGAACATGCTGCCTTCCTATGGAATTCAAGAGCTGCATTATCTCACTCCTAGGCTAGGCTTCTATAGCATAGCAAGATGACGGACGTGGTTCTGAATTAACAGATGCATTCCTTGCTTTAAAGTTAGAAGTTGCAATTGAAATCTCTTTACTTTCAGATTTGCTCATTTCCTTTTAATTCGGATAGTTATGTAGCTGTTAATAAAATTTTTCTTCATTGCTTGTACAAGTCACAGTGAGTTGCTTATATCAAAATTCAGAGTCAAATATAAACCTTGGCAGAAGATTTCATCCTGTTTGGGCATTTTATAGCATCTTAGGGAATAATTTCACCCTAAGGGCTCTATTATTAATGGGAACTACCCACGTGGTTTGAGGGAAGAAAGGACTTCCTCAATTAGAAGACATTTCAAGAGAGTTAACAGAGAATTTATTTTTTCATTTAGTGAAGTGAATGTTTCCCATAAGAACACTGAATCTTTCATGGCTGCCTTTCTTGCAAACACAATGTGTAAAAATGTTAGCTCCTTAAAAATTAAGCAGATACTCTGAAATTTACTAAGGCTTAAAAGGGACCTAGCTTTAGGATCCTTTTTTCTCATCTCCACAACTCATGATTACTAAAGAACGTTCATCTTCAAGTAAAAGGGGGGGGAGGACGAAGAGAGGAATGGGGAGGAAGCAGAGGACCACTCCTTAATAGTTTCAATTTAGTTGTGTCTAGGTATCAATCTGAGAAAACTTTGAGGATATGCTACTATTTACTACTTATGTGATTGTAATCAGTTTCCTTTACCATAGGGAGTCTTGTAATTCCCATTCAAAGTCATGGTATATACTTTTTAGGTTGAAAAATATTAAAGAAAAATGTATATAAAATATCTAGCTTATACAAGTAAATAGACTCTTTGTAACCTGTGTTTATTTTCACAGCATTTACTTGTGTCAAACAATGTAAATTTCCACACTTGGTGTTTAACCAAAGAGAATGAATCTTTCTGAGCTTCAATTTGTATGATGCATTATTTCAACAAGTGCAAGTCACACACATTAGTTCTCATCATAAGGATCACTAGTACAGGACTTATTCAATATAAGGTATATGTTATTACTGATATTCTATTCAAATTTTAAGTTTATCTTGTTTTCATAACATTTAGCACTTAAATGCCAAGATTAGATGATTTTCACCATTTCCTCTGAATTTAAATACCTGAGTTTTTATATAATCATTTTATGTATTCACATCTCCTGCTGTGTTGTAAAGCTTCTATGTTGACTTAGTTTGGGGATTTTGATTATTTAGTAGAAAAGAAAAGAAGAAAATTTTCACTCAACAAGAAGTGGTTTCAAAGATACGTAATTCATCATGGAAATCTGACCCATTGGTAAACTATCCTATCTGAGTTAGGAATCAATATATGTGTGGCACTAAACATACTTTACAGTATTGTCTCTAATTGGTTATCCTTTCCTCTATTTTGGGTTGCCAGTAGCTTATATATTACCTCCAATTGTTTGTTTCCTCCTTTGTTTCAAGATTGATATTTTGCCTCAATACTTGTGAGACAGTGGTTTGAAAACAGTCCAAGAAATTTCCATTAGTCTGAAAGTCACATATCATCCACTGGGTCTACAGCATACCCCACAGACATTCATCATCTAAATCCACACCATAATGGACTACTCATGTGCCATTGAAGTAGTAGTTTATTTGACCAAACTGTTTGTAAAACCTTTACTTTTAAATAGATAGTTTGATGATTTGAAATATAAATTAACCAAAATTAATTGACAACTGGTTAAAGTTACAGAATTTGAGAACTGAGGATGTTTTAGAATAATATTTTATAAAACTCAAATATTGAGCTGGAAGCATCGCCCCCTAGCAGAGTGCTAGCCTAGCATGCACAAAGCCCTGAGTTCAATTCCTCATACTCAGAAAAAGCCAGAAGTGGTGCTCAAGTGGCAGAGCACTAACCTTCAGCAAAACGTGTCCAAGGTCAGTTCCCAGGCCCTGAGTTCAAGCCCCAAGACTGCCAAAAAAAAAACCCCAACAATCTTCAAATACCATATGATTCTCTATCCCTCCCCCAATAAAAGCTTCAATTTGTTATAAAGCATCCATGATACACAAAAACTTGGCAGGATGAAAACTAAGAACTAGTTGATACATTAATTGAATGAATGAAGGAAACAGTGAAAAAAATCACATTTTAAAAATATTTTCATTTGGGCTAATGGCTCAAACTTGTAATCCTAGCTATGATAGTTGCCATTCAAGGGTGGTCCAGCATAAATATTCAACTGCATTTGACCCAATGCTGGGTGCCTGTTGTCACAACTGTGGGGGAAGTGCAGTAGCTGGGCCCAGTGAAATACTCCTGTCATTTCCAGATATACAAGGAAACGCAAATAAGGGGATCACAGCTCTGGCCTTAGCACAGGGATAAAATGAGATCCCAGTTAAGAAATAATCCATGAGAAAAGGACGTGGAGAATACCCAAGTAGTACTGTGCCTGTCCCACAGTTAAAACCTTAATATCATACAAAGTTATATTCAGTTGTTGAGTGATTATTCAAAATGAGACAGGATCTGACCTGTCATTCAGCATATCCCATAAATCAATGCAATTGCCCAGTAGATGTTTTCAAATTCACATCAGGAACTTCGTACAGAAATATAAAGGAGAGATTGAAAACAAATGTCTGAGTTCCACCATTTTTACAAACTCAAAATCACTGTGGGGCCTTTCTTAATCTTGTTTATAAGCCTCAGAATGTCTTTGAATCTCTCTGACTTCTAATAATGTAAGTCTGTTTTGAAAATAAAAAACATATTATAAATATGTGAATTTATCTTAACATAGTTATTGATAATCTTCATCTGACATTTCCCCACCTGAGTGATTCTAAGGATATTACAGAATAATGAGCACAGCAAACAATTAGCATCATCCAATAAACATTTCTCAAATAGTCTCTGGCATCTGTTTGTCCCTAGCTCTACAGTTAATAAAAGGCAGGAATCTCCAAGGTACCTTCCTTTTCAGCTTCAAGTCTAATTACACTTCCTGCATTTCAAACTAGTGAGGTACTTATGGCAAGGGAGTGCACACATTATTTTATAGTAGAACAAATTAACAAACCCTACATATGAGGATAGAATGCCAGCTTGCATTTTCCCAACAGACATGACTTACATAGTAGTGTTTCTTGCAGGATTTCTACTTGTTTAGACTTAAATATTCATAACGAAAGGAATATTTGCACAATTGCTGTTTTTTCACACATTTATACACTAAAATGTAAATAAGAA
Source organism: Megascapheus bottae (assembly GCF_031878675.1). Lineage (NCBI taxonomy): Eukaryota > Metazoa > Chordata > Mammalia > Rodentia > Geomyidae > Megascapheus > Megascapheus bottae. The sequence goes on along the minus strand of NC_143514.1, from coordinate 36,002,715 downwards.
GATCTGAGTGAATTAAAAACACATAAAAACTAAAATATACAATAAAATCTCCAAACTTTCTGGAAAATGGCTCACAAGCCATTAATTAATTAATCATGTGAATATAATATTTAATATGCACAGAAACACTAGAGAATAGACAAGAAAGATATTTTAGAAAATTGTTACTGGAATACATACATGTATATATTTACATAGCTAGGTAGTTCTAGATATAGCAGAGATTTTAATTATCATGATTTTCTAAATATCTGCTAGAAAAGTATAATTGTAATTTTGCTTGTATGTTTTAGGGGTTTACCTAAATATTTTGTTAACAAAAAAGGGACCTTATTTTCACTTTGACGATTTATAAAATGTGTTTTCATACAAATTTCTTCATACTGTAAACTGAATAAGATACAGAAATGCTTTTTTAATAAGTAGGTAGAAATGTAGATGAAGAGATTTATACTAATTAAATCTTTCAATGAAGTTTCTATATCAAAAGACGACAGCTTTTATACTTACATGCACTTCTGGGAAAAGACTATCAACCATTAATAGTATAGTCCTTATGACAAGCCTGATCTCTGATGTTTGCAAGCTTTCAAAGGAGTTGCTAATTATACACAAAGGAACAAAAGGTGCTGAAAACTATAATAAAAGGTTCTAGATTAGTCCAGGGAAGATACCTGAATTCAAAACCTGCTAAACATTCTCACTGGAGAATTGTGATTATTATTGTATAAGAATAGCAAATGAAAATGTTAGTTTGTTTTGGCAATATATTAATCTAACACAATCGGATATGGACTTTTTACCTTATATTTCACTCATAGTCTTAACTTGGAAAATACCATGAGAATGGCTGCTATTATCCTTCCTTATGTTTTAGAATATGTATTAAAATGCTGTTGGATCACACCTGTAAGTCTAAGAAGGATGAAATTTGAGGATCTCAGTTGGAAGCCAGCTGAAGTGGAAAAGTTAATGGAGACTCATCTCTAATTAGGGAAAAGCTGCAAGTAGAAGTATTAAGTCAAGTTGTGAAGTGCCGGACTCGAGCCAAAAAGCCAGGTGAAAGTGCAAGGCCCTGAGTTCCAGCACACACAGAAAGGTGAAAGGTGCATTGTATTTAGTCAAGATTTATGAAAAAACAAAGGAGAGGTGGAAGCAGGAAGCAACCCTTCATCCTGCAAGTCTGAGTAAAATATTTAGCCTCCTATTTTAAGATAGCTTCTAAACAGCAATGTGGGTGGTATGAGACCTATACTGCACCTACTTTATCTGTCCACTTTCAAGAGTCAGTGATGGTAACTGACATAAAACTACATAAGCAGTAGGTATGGCACTATATTGTTATACTTTTTACCTTTGCTTGTTTTCTAAAGTACAAAAGAGAGAGGAGGAGAAAAGAGGAGAGAATCACAAAAAGGAACATGTTTCCTGTTCTTGTTTATCTGTATTGACCAAGGCTAAGAGGATGATTCTATTGGGGGTAACACAACACCATGTAATTAGAAAAATGTAATAGCATTTTGTATTGAAAATCTTTATGCTTTTATTTCCTTACTTTTTGCTATTGTTTAAATGTGTCTCCCCCCAAACTCAATTCCTGGAAAATAAATCCTCAAGATTATTCAAGTGATGGTATTTATAGTTGAGGGTCTTCAGGAAAAAATTAAGGTTAGGAGAAACCATGGAGGTGGGGTTAGTGCTGTAGATGGGAGGAGTGCCATTAGAGAAAGAGGAAGTGACCTGTGTTTGTGTGCTGCAGCTCTTTCATCACTTGACACCACTTAGGTGTTATCATTCTCAAGAGTACTGTCATCCCCCTCACCAGACACAGACTTTCCATCTTGGACTGTCTAGTCTGCAGAAATACGAGAAATAGTTTTCTTCTTTTTATAATACTCAGACTCATATACTTATTGTAGGAATTTTCTGAGATCAAGGACACATATCTGGTTCCATTGTGTGTAGTAGAATATTTTTGTAATTAAATAATTTTAGTGTTATCGTTATTATAGAGGTGATGGAGATAGAGGTTACCTTTACATGGCTCAGGTAATGGATGTGTTTCCTTTCATATAGTGTCATCTACTTCTTCAGTCTCTCCCAGTCACTCCCTCCTGTCTCCACCCACAAGCTGTGCAGTTCACTTCCATCAGTGTCCAAAGCTCCATTGGGACATTTCTTTGTCTTTTCCCTTAAGTTCTGTGTTCTTCTTTCTATCTTTCTAAAGATATATAGGTAAATACATGGTATATTAAATAAAGAAGACAGAATCATTGGCCAGCTAGGTAGATAGAGATGGAATCTCAGAATTGTTTTGTATTGTGTCTCCTGTGTAGTCAGGGATGATGAACAGTTCCTCATGTGTTTCTTTGCTATTTTTACTACTTCTGAGAAGTCTCTACTTATCTCCCCTGCCCAATTATCCTTTGCAACAATTGGCATTGGGAAAACTGGACAGTCATATACAGAAAACTAAAAGTGGATCCTTGCTTGTCCCCATGAACTAATATCAATTCAAAGTGAATCAAGGAACTCGGCAAACCTGAAACTTTGAAACAACTGCAAGAAAAAAATAATATTTTTATTCCAATTAATTAATTTCTTTTGCAGAAAGAAATGTATAAGTAATATTTTATTTGAGTTAGTAATTTTCTTTTGTAGAAATACTTATTTTGTATTGGAATGTCTTTACTCCAAGGCCACGCTACTCAAGGTTAGAATTATTCATTCCATTTTAATAGTGAATCATTTCTTCTAATTGCAAGTTTCTCTAAAATTTTCCATATATTTGCCAGTTTAGTCTCAACCCCATCTCATACATGACGCCCAAATGTGAAGTGTTTCACCATTCAAAAGGTTAGTATCATTGGTTGAGCTGACTCAACCAATCTTCTATGCTGCAACTCTCTTTAAATAGTGGTAGAGTAGACCACTAGAATAGTGGTAGATCTTTGGGAATCTTTCTCAAGGGTTACAAAGTAATTGTCACTAGTAAAGGGAAACATTTGCTATATATCCAATCAATAATAATAAAGAAAACCTTCATCTTATTCCCCCCCGTCCTATTTCAAATGACCAGATAAACATATATACAATATATCAAATAACAAGGTAAAATGCTGTAACAATATAAGATAACCAAGGGACAGCAAAAATGAGATATAACATAGAACATTAAGGACAACAATCACTCATTATATGGCTTTTGTTTCTATATCCTGGAGGTCCTTCCATTTAGCAACATCCTAAGTGGCCTTATGTATCTAGGTTTTTCTCTATTGTAAATCTCTGCTGGGAGAGCCCAGGATGAGGGGCTGGATTGGGGGAGGGAAATGGGAATCAAAACATGAGAAAGGGTTGTGATACACCTTCTATCTGGTGAATATAATGTAACCCTTCTATTAATCACAATAAAAATTATGTGAAAAAAGAAAAACTTCCTCTGATGCTTTGACTGCTTAGAAAGATTCCCTTTCCTTTCTTACAGCCAAATAATGCAGTACAGAACCAAGTTAAAGGAATAGTTTACACTTATTTTTGTCTGCTATAATGAGGGCTTCATCACGTGGTAAATAGGTAGAGATCAGGAACTGTCATATGATGCCACAGTGGAACTGAGTTTAACCATAGTAATGTGTTATAACTTAGGAACTAGAAGTTCCAAAGCATAATAACCAATGCTTCCTTTATTAGCTTCTCAGTATTTGCACAATATATTATTTATCTCAGTCATGTAAATAAGCACATTATGTATTGTTATTATGAATTAAAATTATTTACTGCAATTGCTTTCTTATGTTGAATTGTCCAATTATTTTTGAAGCAATTTAACAATATAAAAATCCCTAAGTATATTTACTTAGATTTTTGAAACAGAAATAATTCATTTTCATTTAAAAATATTCAAATCATCTTAATTGCCTTCACTGATACATGTAATGTTTAGAATCTTAATAATTAGAGTTATTTAACTTGCAGGGTAGCCAACTATGTACTGGAAAATGAGGGCAGGGCTCCAATTAATGTAGGGAAAGAAGGTTTGCACGTTTAAAAAACTTTAAAAAGGAACCGTATGATTTAGGCTTTACTCACAATTGTAGATACTAAGAATGGAAAGCACATTTGTTTGCTCACCTCATCATTCAATATGTACAGAACTATTCCACTAGGAATGTAAGTTTATTTCATTAATACTAATTAAATACTGTATGGCTAGATACATTGAATGGAATAAATTCTTAAGTTAATAAACAAAAAACATACTAAATTTTAGATATTTTCAGATATAGAATTTAAAATATAGAAAAAAATACATAATCACCATCACCATCATGGTCATTGTTATGTAGCTGAGCAGTGATTCAGTGTTCCAAATTATTCCCTTTTTAGTCTTCAAATAATATGGAAGTAACTGATTTGACTTCAACACAGATTTATAGGAGAGTAAAGTTATTTTTTTTTCTCTTCAATAAAATCAACTTATCATAATGTTAGTCCTGGCATCTAAACTTGTTCAGATGTCAATCTAGCAGCCATACAGAATTTCTATTTTTCATATTTATCCATTTGGAGATGAGGCATAATCTGTTGAAACAAGATATCCTATAGAAATAACTCACAGATGTCTTTCTCCAAAAGCCTACCAAGCCTACTATTTCTGAGTACACTACTTGATAATGGCAGTCACCACTTGCAGATTACTGGTAGCTCGAACATATTGTTACTAGTCCTCTTTCCTCCCTTTACTATAACATAAGCATCCTCCTGATGCTGTCAGGCATATTTCCAAATCCCTAGTGTTTACATGACAATAGTGAAAAAGCAGTCCTAAAAAATGTGGCTACTGAATGGGCAATTACTCTTTGTTCAGAATCATTGTCATATTAAAGACTTTATTCAATCCGAAGCTAGAAATTAGTAAAGGCTGAAAATATTTTCAAAGATTACCTCTTAAATATTATACTTCATTCATTTTATTATAAATGATATTCAGGAGAGATAAAAACCAGTACTTACACTGATCTGTATGTGCTGATCTATTTGATCAAATGTTGCTAGTATTTCTACTTAAGAATTCTGGTCTTGCCAGGGATTGATAGCTCATGACTGGAATACTAGAGACTCAGGAGGCTGAAAACTGTGGATCAAGGTCTGAAGCTAGACTTGACAGTAACATCTGTGAGTCAGTTCAAGTGTGGCAGAACACTAGCCCTGAACAAAAGAGCGCAGAGATAGTACCCAGGGTCTTGAGTTCAAGACCTAGAACCAGCGCGCACACACACACACACACACACACACACACACACGCACGCACGCACACAAACAACACACATGCACGCACACACACACACATGCACACAAAGGAGAAAAAGAAATATAGAAGGAGAAAAATAATTCTGGCCTATTTACATTATATACAAGTTTTAATTCACATTTGAAATAATTATATTCTAACCATTTATTTTAAATAAAAGTCTTATTTATGCCTTTAAGATTTACCTACATTTTCCTTTTCATGCTCAAAATCAACATCTGTATAGTTTACTGCTACAAGTGTTAATTTCTTAAAAAATATTTCTTATAAAGATGATGTACAAATGAGTTGCTATTACATAATAAACCAGATAATTAGTACATTTCTTTTTGAACAGTGTTACCTCCTGCCACATTTTCTCCCAGGCTGTAACCTTCTGACCCTGTCCTCCACAGATTATATATTAAATTTTCTACATATTGTCTAGAGAGCATCACTGTTGCATTAGTTCACCCTTTGTCTAACCATTTCTATTGCTAATTATTCAAGAGAACATATTAAACATTAATTTACTTTAAATATTTTACCTGGTAAATATGTGTGGTGTAGGCATAAATTGTCATTACAAACTTCAAAAGATACTTTAAATTATAAAGTAAATGATCAAAAAAGCATTACTGTTTCTGGTAAGCTTCATTGGAAGATTATATTTTCAGATATCCTTGCTGTGCTGTTACATCATTAGCAATGTTAGAACAGGAAAAGATTTATGAGATGATGAATTATGGAGATGCTTTGATGAGTCATTTTTTTCTTAATTTTCTGTTTTTTCAAGTTCTTTATGAAACTTGGTTCCATTAGATATAGGAATCTTTAGATTAATAACAACAAAGAGATTTGATGCAAACTATGCAGATTTCCAAGTTGTGTCTGAAAGATGAGAACACTAATGTCACAGTGTGGGCTGTAATACCACTTTTAATATCACTGTAACGATATCTAACTTAACTTTATTGCATCTTCTTATGTCATTAATACATTTAATAAACAAGAAATATGTCATTAAAACTTTACTATCTGAACAATGATAACATGGATTTTATTTTCAGTGTTATTTCCATGCACTTCACTCTATAAGAACTATTAACCAAACTTGACAAAAGAGTTTTATATGAGGATAGCGCTTCAACTAAGATATTTAACATGCTAGATCTTGTTAATCTGAAGTCAGTCAAAGACCACCATTGTGATCTCAATATTTCATATAGAAATGTCTTAGAAATCCCCTAACTGAGGTAAAGCACTCAAGCTTGGGCAACAGTCTTTATCTATGGATTTCAATATTTCCAAATTCATGATCAACTTCTTTTATTTTTAGAGAATATATAAATACATAACTACCTTGTTTATAAAATGTTTGTATATGTATGTTCCCAATGTCCACCCCCCTTTTATATATACTTATCTATGTCTATCTCATAGTGTTCATATTCATTTCATTATCTCTTTATATATATATATTTATCATTAATCCTGATTAATGGTAATCACTTATTACCTTTTTGTTGGTATGCAGAAACAGATATCTGGACTTAAAATTTTTATGATTTCTTTATTTCTAATGACTTCTTCATTAAGAACAACAGATTTATTAATTTAATTTCCCGATATGCATGGTATGAGAATTTAAGGTTCTTAAGGACTTCAGGTTATCGTTCTCTTATCTAATATACATTAAAATATTTTTGTATCTATTTTATCTAACCCAAACGAAATTTGTCATGAAGCTATGCCTTAGGAAGCAGACAGTTCTGATGGCATTGGTAAGAACAGAAGCTACCAGCATGCCTGAAAGTCAACAGAGGGCACATATCAAGCTCATCAACAGAAATGCCAAATAGATGCTGTTGAATGATGTTAACTTATAATGTGAATCAAAAGTTCTAGCATAATCCAATAAATGTCAATATTAATAACCATTACATGCCAATTCTACAGAACTGGGTAGTATTTTATGATACCTGTAATATTATTTCAAAGTAATGTTTAAATTTGCTTTACAGTGCTAAGCACTCCAAGGAATTATAATGTGATTGTTATGGTAGACACACATATTCTGGTAGCATAATATAAACTAAATTTAGTATCTATGTTCCTCAAATTATTTTAAAGTTCTATTTTATTGCCTTTCATTTACCTTTAATGTAAATGAGTCACTGTTCAACAAATCAATTTATAAATACAACTTGATCCATGTCACCTTTATTTTATTATTCTCCCCCATTAAATTTTTGAATTCTGTCATTCAAGTTTCGTATCTATGTTTGTTCAACTATAAGATCTGGCAAAACTAGTAGTAGCTTCTTGAGAGAAGAAAGTCTTTTCAAATAAAGTGAGCTGGGAACAAATTCAAACTCGATTTTATGTAAACTAATTGCTTATAAAAGTAGTTATTCATGGAATCAAATTCATTAGAGTGATCACAACTGTTACAACTTCTACTCATTTGTTATCCACCCACTGTATCAAGTTTCTAGAAAGAGTTCAAAGTCTGGGATTACAATGAAATTTAGCAAAGTTACTATAGATGTACATTTCATAGAAGAACATAGTTGTGTAATGTGACAGCCAATACTGTGGGCAATGCATTTCATATGAAAGGTGGAGGCTTACATGTGACTCCCTCATACATACAAACCTTGCAATGTAAAGTAATTTAATTTATCCAGAATGCATCCTTTGGATGCATAATGCAGAAGCCAACTTAACTATCTATAAAATTAGAATATTCAGAGTCCAGGGTATAGAAACAAAAACCATATAATGAGTGATTGTTTTTCTTAATGTACTATGTTATCTCTCATCTTTTTTGCTGTCCCTTGGATATCTCATATTGTAACAGTATTTTATCTTGTTATCTGATATATTGTATATATGTTTAGTTGGTTATTTGAAATAGAATAGGGAAAACAAGATGAGGGGTGTAGGTGGGGGGACCAAAACATGAGAAAGGGTATCAATGTTTGTGAAGTAATGCACCTGCTATCTGGTGAATATAATGTAACCCTTCTAATAATTACAATAAAACATATATGAAAAAATTCAAATAACTTGAAGGTAGGATGGAACGGGTGAGTCAGAAAGAAGGTAGAAGGGATGTCATTGAGCTAGATGTATAGTACTCACAATTTGACTCCTGGAATTGAACTCTCTTGTACTACTAATGAATAAAAATAAATGAATACAAACATTGTAAAAAATAAAATTAGAATATTCTTGAAATTGTGAAAGATTATAATTTTATCAGGGTAATTTTGTACAATCTAATAATTTTTTCATGTAATATAACAATGACTCAAGCAAAGAGATTCTGGAATAATGTTTCAAATAGCACTTAAAATACCTACTAAAAGATTATTAAAATACTTACTAAAAGGTGATCAATTTTTTTTTATTGCCAGTCCTGGGTTTGAGCTCAGGGTCTGAGCACTGTCCTTGGACTTTCTCAAGGCTAGAGCTCGAACACTTGAGCCTCCACACCATTTCTGGCTTTTTTTTCTATATATGTAGTAACAAGGAATTGAACCCAGGTCTTGGTGCATGCTAGGCAAGCACTCTACCACTAGGCCAAACTCCCGGCCCAGGTGATCAAATTTTTAAATTCAGTTTTAAGGTTCATTGACATGCAAACACAAAATATGATTACTCTTTTCTTCTTCAGAGACAATGTAGAGATATATTTTATTTAATTTGGGGGGGTAGATCTTGGAGCTTGAACTCTGGGCCTGGGTGCTGACCTGGTGCGCGTCAGCTCAAAGTTAGAGATCTACAACTTGAGCCACGGTGCCACTTATTTCATTTATCTAAAAAACAGTTGAGAATTTTGAAGGAGATGCTTTGGATGAATTACAATGCAAGTTTCCTATGTAGTCATAGCTAAATTTTTTGCTTATATTTAAACATATGCACATGTATGTACATATGTATTATGCATATACAAATGCGCACACAAGTACAAAAACACAGAAATGTCAACCAGAAAAATTATTAATGTAGTTGGAATGTTCTTCTATTGGAGCACTATAAATATAACTAAAAATTTAGAAATCATGTTATGTAATAAATTAATCAAAAATGAGAATTAATTGATCACTAATTACAATTTCAAAATCTTGAGGAAACAAAGTAAAATCTTGGTTTCTATATTGACACTAATTTTGGATGACCCTCCTGATTTAGGAAGAGATGCAATATTCAGAAGATGACACATTTAAAACCGAGTTCAAATCTAGTTACTTAAATGAAAAAACAAAGAAACAGCCTCAGCCCAGTGCTAATGATTCATGCCTGATATCTTAGCTATTCAGGAGGTGTAGATGTCAGAATTGTAGTTCTTGGCAGAAAACTCTGTGAGATTCATATTTCAAATTAAGTGGAGCTGTGATTCAGTGTTAGTGGTCTAGAGGGGTCGAAAGCACAGAAAGTGTCTAGTCCCTGAGTTCATGCCTCAAGAACCCACACATAAAACTAAAATTACATAATATAAACAAAATATGTCAAGAGATTTAACACATTGTTTTCATAACTCAATATAACCAGAGCATTAAAATGCACTTATATATTAATAACATGGAGTTTCAGAAATGATTACTTTTTTGTAATTAGAAGTTCAATAAGATTTGTTTGATAGTAGAATTTTGTTAATAAATATACAAACTGGGGTGGGAGTTTAGCCTAGTGGTAGAGTGCTAGCCTTTCATGCACAAAGACACAGGTTCCTCAATACCACATATATCAGAAGTGGTGCTGTGGCTCAAGTGGTAGAACCCTAACCTAGAGGAAAAATGAGTAAGGACAATGCTCAGGCCCTGAGTTCAAGGTCAAGGACTCGCAAAATAAAGACTCATGTAAACACAATTCACACTTCATGACTAGGAATTACCAATTAACTTTCAACTATGGACTATTTAACAGATCATACCAAATAAGGCAAATGGCTAGCTACAAGGCAAAGTCTTATTTAACTGATAAAGTGTTAAGTTCAATGTTATTGGCCAAAAGAAAATTCACTCAGCTTTTCATATGTATACCTTCTAATAACATCAATAAGGTTTAATGGCATTGGTTGCTTCAATATGTGAACTCCCTTTGGTTAGCTTGTGAGGTGTATCAATGTTGGGGCTGAGTAATGCCATTCTAATAACTTTCTGCTGAGACCTGTAGTAGGGGTAAACAAGTGGACCTCTTTATCCTGCCCACCTGTTGTGCTGATAGGCTCCCACACCCAATATAAGGAGGGGAGTTTGAGAGAGAGAGATTTCTGCCTTGATGAAGCTGCGTGGCATTTCTGTTCGTGCTCCGGAGAAGCAAGGCTGAGTGCGGGAGGACAGTGGGCCCTCTCCTCTCGCGGCTTGGACTGGTTGGGGTGTGCTTTTCCCCATCCCTCCTCAGGAGGGACTGGGGATAAAGGACCCTGACATATCAAAATTATTAAGTCTTGGCTACAGTGTTCTGTGAGTGCAGATGCTAAAGGTGAAGGTTGTAGTGGTCAATTGACAAAGAGTACTTTTCGTTGGAGAAGACATTTTTTTATGCAGCCAGGCCTCAGAGCTGTCAATAGTATTCCATTTGATCTTACTATTAAAAGTTGGGCCAAAGACTTAGGGTCTTCTCTGAAGAAGAAATAAGAATGGCCTATGGACACATGAAGAAATGCTCAACATCTCTGGTCTTAAAGGAAATGCAAATCAAAACAACTCTAAGATTCCACCTCACTCCAGTTAGAATGGCCAGGATCAAGAAATCTAACAACAACAGGTGCTGGAGGGGATGTGGACACTACTACACTGTTGGTGGGAGTGCAAACTCATTCAACCACTATGGAAAGCAGTATGGCAGTTCCTCAAAAGACTAAACATAGAGCTCCCCTATGACCCAGCAATTCCACTACTTGGCATTTTCCCAAATGTCCAGAAACAAGGACATATTAAATCCACTAGAACAACGATGTTCATTGCAGCACTATTTACCACAGCAAAAATATGGAACCAATCCACATGTCCCTCAGTAAATGATTAGATCATGAAGATATGGTATTTGTACACAATGGAATTCTATGCTGCTGTCAGAAAGAATGACATTGCTCCATTTGTAAGGAAATGGAAAGACTTAGAAAAGATCATATTAAGTGAAGTAAGCCAGAACCAGAGAACATAGGTTCAATGATTTCTCTCATTTGAAATAATTAGGACAAACCTAGGACTCTTCTAGCAGAGGATTACAATAGCTCAAATCCTGGATACATAAGGCCATGTAGGATGAGGCCAAATTAATGGACCTCACGGACTTGGAAACAAGAGCTTAATTATGAATGATTGTTGTTCTTTTTTTTTTTTTTTTTTTTTTTTTTTGCCAGTCCTGGGCTTGAGCTCAGGGCCTGAGTCCTGTCCTTGGATTTTCTCAAGGTTAGAGCTCTACCACTTGAGCCTCAGCACCACTTCCGGCTTTTTGCTATGTATGTGGTACCGAGGAATCGAACCCGGGTCTTCGGGCATGCGAGGCAAGCACTTTAACCACTAGGCCAAACTCCCGGCCTATGATTGTTGTTCTTAATGTACTATACTTTTTTTTATTTGTGTTGCCCTTTGGTTAATCACATATTGTTACAGTATCTGACTTTGTTACCTAATATACTATATATATACAAATATATATATATATGTATATGTGTTTGTTTATTTGAAATAAGAAGAGAAAAATATTAGGGGAGAGTGTGGGGGAGGGAAGTAAGGACAAAAACACGAGAAAGGGTATTATTGTGTGATACATGATGCACCTTCCATCTGGCAAATATACTTGTAATCCTTCTATACATTAAAATACCAGTGATTTTTTTCTGGAAAAGAGGTCCACAATTCTGGCTACAAAGAGCTGGAAATGATTGTGAACATACTGATTCTGAAAGTTCAATTTCATATTTATTCACAGACATACCTAAAGAGAAACATAGCTTTTCATGTTCTTTGTGTTTAATAATAATAATAGTGATAATAACTGCTTTGTTATTATTTGGGTAATTTCACAAAACTTCTAAACTCAGAAGAAATTTCTTCTATCTTTGTTTTTTGTTCTCAGTTAAGACAAGATTGTAACAGAGGTTGGCACTAGTGATTTAATCTTTTTTTTTTTTTTTTGCCAGTCCTGGGCTTGAGCTCAGGGCCTGAGCACTGTCCTTGGACTTTCTCAAGGTTAGAGCTCTACACTTGAGTCTCAGCACCACTTCCAGCTTTTTTCTATATATGTGGTACCGAGGAATCGAACCTGGGTCTTCGTGCATGCTAGGCAAGCACTCTACCACTAGGCCAAACTCCGGCCCCTAGTGGTTTAATCTTATAACCCAAACTGACATTCAACTCAACCATACACAATTTGAAACTCAACTATACACAATTTGAAACAGTAATGAATTGTTGGTTTTAACTGGAAAGGGGGTTTATATGATTTTAGCAGTCTTCTGAATATTTACTTGATTCCACTTTATACAAATCTTTATACAATTTATCTCGTTAGTTCCAAATGTAAATCTCTCTTGGACATACTAGGAAAATAAATTAGACTTCACAAATATTATGAAGAATGAATCAATATATTAATTTTGAGGTAATATTTTGGAAAGATTTATTAATTATAAAAGACAGTTAATATTATATGAGAAATATTAAATATATTTAGTCAAAGTCATCAATCACGGTTATACATGGCCTCCATAAATACTATAAAGATTTACTTAGATATGCTACAGTTTCAATCTAGTCTATCATACCATGAGGTATTACAGGGGAAAAAGATACTTAAACTAAACAGATTAATAGAATATTGCATTTTTTAGGACTGTTCTTTATTTCTTCACTGAGTTTTTAAAGTAACCCTATAGATGCAGACATTAAACGCTATACAAGTAATGTTTAGGAAAGATTCTCATGCATTCAACAAATATATAATGATTATTGAGGCTCAGTTCTACCATACATTCTGGTGATCGTCTTTAAATAAGACATCATTTCAAGATTCAAAGGACTTAGTATCCAGTGTATAAGTAAGAACATAAGCAGCTGCAAAAATAGTGTTAGCACATAAAACTTATAAGCATTCTTGTTAATAACTAGTTTTACAAAGCCTGGGAATGAATACTTGGATTCTTACTAAGTGCTAGCAGTCCTCAAAGCAAAGCTGATTATTCTCATTACAAATGAAGAAACTGGATCTGATTATACAACTTGAAGTTTGTTTGCTAAAGGTAAAAATGCTGGGGTCAGGAGTTTGTCCGAGTGGTAGAGTGCTTGCCTAGAATGCATGAAGACCCGGGTTAGATTCCTTGGTACCATATATAGGGAAAAAAAAATCCAGAAGTGGTGTTGAGGGTCAAGTGGTAGAGCTCTAGCCTTGAGAAAGTCCAAGGACAAGTGCTCAGGCCCTGAACTCAAGCCCAGGACTGGCAAAAAAAAAATGCTAATGGTTTTCATATCGGAATTTAGGTACAGTTATTTTGATTTGACAATAAATTCTACCTATGTTTCATAACTCTGCCTACCATTATGTCAATTAGTAAGTAAGATTACATTTAAAATGGATTCTGTTCACCTAAAATAATCTTCTAAAGAAGGTTGAGTGATCATGTCTGAATGCTTTTGCAAAACCTTGAGCTTTCAACAAAAATTCATCTTATATGTTTTACTGACATACATAAAAATACATAAATACAAACATAAATACTCTCCTCTTTGAGGGGATTAACTATTTTCTTTAACTGAAAGTATTTTCTAGATATCTATTAAGCCATTTTAGAGAAGTAAATTGAGATAATATCCTCCTAGTAAACATTTTTTCTTCGGGGATTTGATTAAAGTGTACTTTGGTTGGCAACATATTACTGATATTTACTTTAAAATAAAAAAGCATTTTGAATTAATTGTGCATTGTATTTGGCTGGTGGCTCAAGTTATAATCCCAGCTGCTGTGAAGGTGAAGATCTAGATTGTAGTTCAAGGCTAGATAGGGAGTCTAGCAGACGCTGGAAGAGATTGCATTATCCCATTTGATTTGGGAGTATGGCTCACATCATATTCTCAGCTGTGTGAAAATAACAAGTAGAAGACTTGCTGTCTAAGTATAGACTTGGGCAAAAATATGAGACTCTGTCAAAAAAATAACAAAAGCCAAAATGACTGGGCATAGCTTATGAGTTAGAGTGCCTTCTTAGCAAAGGAGAACCCTGACTGCCAATCACTGCCACCAGAACAAATTAAGAATGTACTTAAATGTGGTGGAGTAAGAACTCTTGTCAGAAAGCAGATGATATCCCTTCAAGATGGTTCTTTGCTAGTCCAGTACGGTATCACAAACCTATAATCCGAGCTACTCTTGGAGGTATAGGCAAGAATACTATGAATTTCAAGCCAACAGAAGAAAAGCTTATGAGACTCTATTGCAAGTGTCTGGCTGTCTGTCTTTCATCTATCTTTTGTAGATAGTATTTTTGTAGGATTGGGAAGCGCAAACACTGAAGACTGCAACAACACTATCTCTACACTTTTACTATATCATAGTTTCTACATAAGCTTTCTTCTCTGACCTAAACAAAAATGAGAATAACATAGGTAATAATTGAGGGAGTTGTAGTAAAAAAATACAAAATACCTTGAATTCTAGGCATGAATAAAACTAAGGAATAAATTCTAAACTCTCTGAGAGTTGAGACAGTTTGGAGACCAATGAATATCACCAAAAACAAAGTAAAAGTATATTTTGTCAAGTTTAAATTACTATTCAATAACAAAGTTTGATATAAAATGTATTCTACACATTTTCTATAAGTATGTTTTAGCAGTACAATATTCAGTTTTTAAACTCACTTGGATTCATAAAATTACATTGTTAAAATTTTGCTCCAAATGATAGGCTTTAGGAATATAAATGTTAGAAATGAGAGAAAAACATGGGAAGGGGTAACAATGGTCAAGAAATAATATACTCACTACCTTACAAATGTTACTCTAACCCCTTTATACATCACTGTGATAATACAATAAAATTGTTAAAAAGTAAATGTTCTGTAAAATGAAATAGCTAATAGACCTAAGCACTTTTATTTTACATGAATAGATATGTATATATGAGCATATATATATATTATTAGATTGAAGTTTTCCATATATTTCTTCAAAACTTTATCAGTTTTACTCCTATGTCATTTTCTCTAGCTTTCAGCATTAATTTTAATTGCTTGAAATACAGGATTTTGTGCAATTTATTGATTATATATATATATTCCCCAAAATATGAAGGCTCATTTCTTATACTTTATACTTTAGAATGAACAGAACACAAAAATCAGCCTCCATAATATCCCTTCCAAAGTCATATTTGTGTATGTTGCTCCCATGTTTTTTGATTTCTTAATCTTAGGGATTACAATTAATCTCTTAGAATTTAAAACAAGGAAATATGTTACCAGAAATAAAATTCAATTCAAAATGTTATCTTTTCATAAACTGATTAGAAATTTTCTTTCCATTCATTTTACCTCAGTTTCATTTTTAATTATTTTCTTTCCAGTTGTTCAGCACTTTCTAATCTTTTATGACAAAGGAATAGATGACAAACACACACAAAAGCAAAGAAGAATAGAGCTGCCAATCCTAAATTCCATTACTTGAGTTTCATTAACACGTGGTAAAACAAAGTGTTTCCTCTTGAAAAGAAGAAATAAAAAGAACAGTGATAGCTAAGTATACCCCCTGGTAAATGCAAGACAAACAATATTTTTCCCAGCATGTCTCTAATCCCTCTGTGGTATAAGCTTCTTTGTGAAGAGTTGAGCACAATACCAACATCCTCCCCATTAACATAAGAATGGCTAAATTTAAAACAAAGACATTCTAATTTGAACAATGTAGGAAGATTGTGAGATATTCCTAGCCCTGGAGACCACAGTTTATGGTCAACCTGGGATATGATGCTAAGGTGTCAAACCTGGACAGAAATTAAATCACTCTGAGTCAAACCATACTGTCTCTGTGTCCTATGAGAAGAAGTTAAAGGTCATTCATGAAACCGGAATACATTATTTTCCTGGCTTCTGATCCATGTGTACAAAGAATTTATTCTCCCTTTATTTCAGCAATCAAAGTTGAAGTGATTGCTACTTTATTGCCAATCAAATTTATTCTTTCTTTGTCTTTTCTCCTATGTTTAACAGAGGTAAATAAAGCATGGATATTTTGTCTCTGAGTGGATAAATTATTAGCAAATACCAACAATCTTCAATGTGCCATCAAAATCCAAACATGCCTGAGTCTCCCTCTCAGAAGACATGACCACTTTTTGTAACACTCAAAGGATACCTGGAAACTAAACAAAAGCAAACCAAACCACACAAACATGAAAGAATCATCCAGGTCCCCAATTCATTTTCATGGAAAATGAGTCTGTTAAAGTGTATGGTCTAATTTATTTTTTATTAAATACACATGTACTTTAAAATATTGTACTATGGTTGTCCACATCTTTTATATTAATTTCTATGGAATCATAGGAATTTTGCAAATGTAGTTCAGCTTTATGCAATGAAAACTGAACACCCTAAATCAGAACCATTCACTTGATAACATAATATCAAATGTGTTGTCATGTCTCAGTATTCTCACTCCCATATAGGGCAAGTCCTTGACTTTGGCTCTCCTACAGAAAATAGTGTTGGTTGATTCTCATAGTTGACACCAGCATCCAGGCATTGGTACACTGCAGTATCCTGTCCAATGGAAAGATTTGGTTCTTCCCTGGGAATTCTTCATAGCAAGAAGTAGGATATGGAATGGGAACTACCATACTCAGGCCAATGAAGTCTTTTAAAAAAATT
Organism: Megascapheus bottae; assembly: GCF_031878675.1. Classification (NCBI taxonomy): domain Eukaryota; kingdom Metazoa; phylum Chordata; class Mammalia; order Rodentia; family Geomyidae; genus Megascapheus; species Megascapheus bottae. The sequence continues at coordinate 35,985,544 of NC_143514.1, read as the reverse complement.
ACTGTAATGAATAGAGGGGATACAGTTACATTTGCCAGATAGTAGGTGCATTAATTTTCACACATTGATACCCTTCTCATGTTTTTCCACATTTCCCTCCCCTTGCCCCCTCACACTAATTTTGTTTTTCCCCTTTTCCTTTCTTTTTTATGTCTTTGTCTCTTTCCCTCTACCCCTCTTTTGAGCTCTACATTCTGCTTCTTTCATTATCTGTCTCTCTAGTTACACTTTTCCTTTCTCTCTGTCTTCTTACTTGTTGCTGTCTCTGTCTTTCTTATTCATGTCATAATATCAAAGGGGTTTGGAAAGTCTTTTACTTCCTCTCTGAATACCACCCATGTTGTCACCTTTTTGCTATGATATTACTGGGTAAACTTACTTACTTTTGTGTTCTTGTTTTGGCTTTGGTAATGACCATTATTTGCATATAAAAGTCTTTAGGGCTGCCATTAAATTTTTTATCTTCCTTTAGTTAATTTTTTTCTTTCCAAATAATTTGGTCTGCAATTAATTTGTCATTATGAAGTTAGAGGCTACACAATAAAATCTCTTTCTAAAAAAGTTCTTTGTCAGGCTAAAAGATGATTGGTTTAAAATGAAAAAAAGGGGTTAGCAAGAATCTCATTAATTTTAATAAACAAAGTGGATGATTGGTATTGTAACATATTCAAATTTGATCAGAAGCCTTTTTTGCCACTATAAAGTTGAAACATAGCTTTCCATGTGCATTTTCCTATGGGGTTATTGTCATCATTAAGAAAAAGTTTTAAAAGGATAGAGTGGGTAATTTTTTTTTTAACAAGGCTATTTCATACACCTATTAACTAAGTAGAATGACAACAGATAAAATGGAGCAGATCATTTTTGAAACAGATTAATTGAAACAGATCATTTAGCTTTTAATTGATTATAAATGCAAATCAATTTTCTTAGAGAATTTTCTTAAGCATGATAATAACAATGTCACCTTTTAAAGAATAAGACCATGTTGATTTCATCTTTTAATTTTTAAGGTAATTCTATAGCAAAGGTTTCATCCTCTTTCAAGATGCTGATAGACTTCATCTCAACTAGACAGTCACAGGACTTGTAAATGACAGAGCTGAGGCTACCTCATTCCAGTCAACTCAATGTATGAACCTAACATAGCAGAAGTCTATCTAATGCTGCAGAATCTGTTTTCACAATAGTGCATAGTTCCTTTACTGGTTTCATGCAATCTTAGTTTACTAAGAAAACATCTTTTGAGAACTACAAAGTATTGGAACTTCATCCTGAAATGTCCTCCACATCAGGTTCTTTTCTTCCTTTACTTACTGACACCTGTGAGATGCCAAGCCTGTCCCATCAACGCCTAGATACTCTGTCTCACTACTAAATCAAAAGCAACAGGACTAACCCACTATTGGATGGAATGTCTACGACCATAAGCCAAATAAACCTTTTCTCTTTTTAAGTTAATTATATCAGGTATTAGTTTAAAGTAAAAGAAAGTTAAGCCATAAATGTAGCTCCTATTCTCATGTGGTAGGTCTTTTGGTCAAAAGCAGATTACTTTAATAAAAATGATTAATTATGACAGTGATAGAAATATTGAAGATAACTCAGAAAAGGCATTCAGATAAAGGAGAATGTTGTAGAAAGAAAACAAATGTGCAAAATATCAGGTTTGAAATTTTGAATGACCCCCCATAACACCACTGTTCATAAGATTTATAAGGAGAAAGAGGAGGCAGAAAGGGCTATTGCATAATATGAATCATGTAGTAGGAAAAGGATTTCTTTCCATTCTGCTATACAATATTCTACAGCATAGTGTAGAATAGGCCTTTAGCTAAATTTAAATATAATGGTGTAGGATGTCATGTAACAAAAGCTTCAAAAATTCTATTAATTTTGAAAATGCTAAAACTATAAAAACAAAAAAAATAAAGTTCAAAGTCAAATGCATAATGTTTTTTTTAATTTTTAAAGGAGCAATGTTTACTGTGTCTTAGTGTCACAACTCCAGGCATAGTAAAACAAAATACAGGCAATTTGGTGACAAATTTCAGATGAAACCAAGCTCCCTAAAAAATGAAACACTGAAAATGAAGAATCATCTAGTATATATATATACATATATATATTTCAATTTCCAATAAAGTGTTCTAACTCTTCACTAGATAGTTTATTATCAATTATGGGTCTTATTTTAATTTGCCATGTGCAAATATTTTCATCCTGGACAAAGCAAGATGGATCATGGGATTTTTGGTGATAAATGGTTCCTGATTATTTGATGGAGGACAGGGGATTAGAACAAAGCAAAAGGAAAAGGTGGTATGCAGATATTCTGGCAAGGCTCCCTCCTGGCAAATAGACTAATTCCTTTGCATTGCTTCCCTCAGAGAGTCATAAGTGATCACTAATTTGTCAACTACAAGTAAATGCAAATTTAAGTCCTGTTATATATTGGAAACAGCCAAAATAAATAGCAAACCATAATACAAAAAAACACAGATCAAGTCTGGCTTTCTTTAAGGAAGTCCTTAACTGTGGTGTACTGCAAAGTTGAAAGAGGAAAACAGCATACTGACAAAGACCAGTGTGCTGTGTGAAAGATATGCTCAAAAGCCTCCCAGTAATGTCAGCTCATTCCAAGTCTCAGAAAGTGGGACAAAGTCTCCTTTGGAGATGGGAAACAAACACTCCTTGGGGTAAAGGGCTGACAACCCTCCATGAGAGATTGATGAGACTTGGAATGTTGTCCGCTTTCAAATAATCATTCATATACATCCCAAGGTAGCCTCATTAGTTAACTAAATACCTTTGAGAGTTTTTTTTTAATTGTCAAGAGCAGGATTTAAGTTAAGCATTTCCAGGAATCTTTAGTAGGTCATGTGCTTTCAAGGATAAATAGGTTACTTTGAAAAATAGATGTCGCTTTTTATTGGAAAAATGAAATGTGCTCTTTAAGTTGTGTAAGAAACAAGCTGCTGAATATAAAAACAAAACAATGAAACAGAAATGAGATTATATTTTTCTTTTGTGTTCTTCTCCTGACATCTCATTCTTGGCTACTCAAACCCCAATTTTCTAATGTACTCACACATTTTCCTTCATTCTCTTGTTTGCTTAGAGTACACTATATGACAAGAAAAGTCTGAAGGTCAAGTTTATTGATTCAAATACCTACAGCAATGAAGTAGCTATTAAACCATATATACTACGGACTTCCAAATGGTTTAATCCATGAATTCTAGGTAGAGTTCATTTGACAAAAATTAGAAACACTACAAAATTTCAACAAAAGAATTACTGGATGTATTTTAAATTAAAAATTACAGTGCTCACACTCACATGTTTAACAACTCTATCCCACACCATTCTTCATTTATGGCATAAGTCCCATCAATTATGAAGTAACAGAATGACTTTTCCAACTGAGGTGTCTCCCACAAGTTCTAAGTTTGGTGCACCCCAATTAAAATAAAAGCCATATGCTTCCTATTCAAAGTTGATCCAAACAGATGTAATTTAAATGATTAATTTAACAAATTTTATGATCCTATACAATATTTGAAGTGACAAGTTCATCAGTAAGTAACATTACATAGAATATAACATGATGAATTTGTACATTTACTAAACAAGTTTCTTTTTTGATTCTTTTTGACATATATTTCAAGTTTCCCATGGGTTGAAACAAAAGATTCAACCTGAGAGTTGCCTCATTCCTCTCACTGTTGGCGTAGAGGAAGGCACTTGATTTTTGAGGGTTAATTATATACCCTGCTACCCTTCCAAAGTTTTGAATCAGCTCAAGGAGCTTGAGAGTAGAGTGTATAGGATTCTTTAAATACAGGATCATGTCATCTGCAAAGAGGGAAAGTTTTACTTCCTCTTTCCCTATTTGGATCCCCTTTATGCTTGCTTCTTGCCTTATTGCACTGGCTAGGAATTCTAATACTATGTGAAAGAGGAGTGGGGAGAGTGGGCATCCTTTTCTCCTTCCTGATTTTACAGGGAATGGCTTTAGCTTTTCACTATTACGTGTAATACTAGCAGTGGGTTTGTCATACACAGCCTTTATTATATTGAGGAATGTTCCATGGATTCCTAGTTTCTCCAGAACTTTTAACATAAAGGGGTGTTGGATCTTGTCAAATGCCTTTTCTGCATCTATTGAGACAATCATGTGATTTTTGTCCTTGCTCCTGTTGATGTCTTGAATTATATTAATTGATTTGCGTATGTTGAACCAGCTTTTCCTCCCTGTGATGAACCCTGTTTGATCATAGTGTAAAATTTTTTTGATGAATTGTTGTAGACAGTTGGCCAGTATTTTGTTGAGAACTTTTGCATCGATGTTCATCAAAGAAATAGGTCTATAGTTCTCTTTCTTTAATGAGGGTTTGGGGATGAGGGTTATACTAGCTTCATAGAATGAGTTTGGTAAAGAACCTTCATTTTCAATTTCATTGAAGAGCTTGAGGAGTATTGGTGTGAGCTCTGCTTTGAAGACCTTATAGAATTCAGCTGTGAATCCATCTGGCCCTGGGCTTTTCTTGGGTGAAAGTTCTCTTATTGCCATTTTCTATTTCAGTGCTTGAAATAGGCCTGTTTAGTTGGGTTACTTCTTCTTGGTTCAGTGTGGGTATGTTAACATTGGCTAGGAATTCATCCATTTCTTCTAGATTCTCAAATTTGTTGGCATAAAGGTTTGAGAAGTATTCCCTCATGATACTCTGGATCTTGGTAATTTCTGTCGTGATATTACCATTTTCGTCTGCGATTTTGTTTATTTCGGTATGCTCCTTTCTTTTTTTGGTAAGATTTGCTAAGGGTTTGTCAATTTTGTTAATTCTTTCAAAGAACCAACTCCTTGTTTTGTTGATTCTTTCTATAGTTTTTTTTGGATTCCAATTCATTTAATTCTGCTTTGATTTTAATAATTTGCTTCCTTCGAGTGGGATTAGGGTTGGTTTGTTGCTCTTTTTCCAGGAGCTTAAAGTGACATATTAAATTGTTGGTTTGTGATTTTTCCAATTTGTTATTGTAGGCACTCAGAGCTATAAATTTTCCTCTGAGTATTGCCTTTGCCGTGTCCCAAAGGAGCTGGTATTTTGTGTGCTCCTTTTTGTTAAATTTCATAAACTGTTGGATTTCTGTTGTGATCTCTTCGATGATCCATTGATGATTCAACAATGTATTGTTCAATATCCATGAGTTACAGGGTTTTCGTTGGTGGAGATGTGTTTTCAGTTCCAATTTGATGCCCTTGTGGTCTGAGAGAGTACAAAGTTGGATCCTTCTTTGCCACCCTGCACTAGAATTAACTCCAAATGGATCAAAGACCTGGAGGTAAAAGCCGACACACTGAAAACTTTACAAGAAGGAATAGGAGACACACTAGGTCTCCTTGGCATAGGTCGAAACTTTCTTAATAAGGACCAAGAATCACAACAAATCAGAGAAAGGCTGGATAAGTGGGACTGCATTAAACTGCAGAGCTTTTGTATGGCAAAGGACATAACTAGTAAACTAATTAGGATGCCTACAGAGTGAGAAGTTCTTCACCAACCATACAATGGACAAAGGCCTCATATCTAAAATATATCAACAGCTCAAAAAATTGAAACAATCCAAAACTAATCTCCAAAGTAACAACCATCCCATTAAAAGATGGGCCAAAGACTTAAAGAGAATCTTCTCTGAAGAAGAAACAAAAATGGCCTATACACACATGAAGAAATGCTCAACATCTCTGGTCATAAAAGAAATGTAAATCAAAACAAGTCTAAGATTCCACCTCACTTCAGTTAGAATGGCCAGGATCAGGAAAACTAATAACAACAGATGCTGGAGGGGATGTGGCCAGGAGGGATCACTACTACACTGTTGGTGGGAGTGCAAACTCAACCACTATGGAAAGCAGTATGGCAGTTCCTCAAAAGACTAAACATAGAACTCCCCTATGACCCAGCAATTCCACTACTAGGCATTTACCCAATTGTCCAGAAACAAGGACATACTAAATCCACCAGCACAACAATGTTCATTGCCTCATTATTTACCATAGCAAAGATATGGAACCAACCCAGATGCACCTCAGTTGATGAGTGGATCAACAAATGTGGTATTTGTACACAATGGAATTCTATGCTGCTGTCAGAAAGAATAACATTGCCCCATTTGTTAGGAAATGGAAAGACATAGAAACCAGACTCAAAGGAACTTAGGCTCATTGGTTTCCCTCATTTGTCATAATCAGTAGAAACCTTGGGCTCTCCTAGCAGAGATTTGCAATAGAGCAAAACCTTGATACAAAAGGCCATATAGTAGGATGCTAAATGAAAGGATCTCTAGGATATAGAAACATAAACCATATAATGTATGATTGTTTTTCTTAAGGTACTATGTTATCTCTCATCTCTTTTGCTGTCCCTTGGTTATCTCATATTGTTACAGTATCTCACTTTGTTACCTGATATATCGGATATATTTGTATTTGCTTATTTGAAATTGGATAGGGAAGGGGGGAAAACAAGATGAGGGGTGCGGGTGGTGGGGAGGGAAATGGGGACCAAGACATGTGAAAGGGTATCAATGTATGGGAATTAATGCACCATCTATCTGGCAAATATCATGTAACCCTTCTATTAATTACAATAAAAATATACGAATAAAATAAACAATTCAACCTGAGAATATGATCATTATGATCTCTCCTTCTAAAAATACAGATTTATATATGCAAGTTTAGCATATATATTAATATTTTGGTAAAATTACCTATCAATTTAAAATGAATTCACTTCATTTGAGTCACTATAACAGCTATTTTTTAGAATAAAAATTTTCCCATATAATCAAAAACCATAGCAAGTATTATCACATATGCCAAGGAAGTTTCTGTTAAAGCTAAAATATCAACTCTATTTTGTCAATATTTTTCTGTCTCTTTATATATGAATGCTGGGTTTCCATCATTACCAACTACTGAGATGACATGGTAGATGTACTTAGGTAACTTTAAAGTTTTCATATGAATACACTCTTGTTTCTACTGGCAGTTTCTTAATCTGGGAAATCTCCACCTATGACTCTGTAGAAGTCTCTTCATAAGCTCTTGGCAGATGCTCCTCTAGTATGACTAGGTCAGGTGAACAGCAAAATTCAAATTCTAGCTTGCTGTTGCTTCTATCCAAGTGCCTCATTATCACCCTCATGCTCAAGCAACCCCATAAAGCATCTTGATCTCTCTGGTGCTGCAAGTTTGAGCATCCCTTTTCAGTACAACGTGAAAGAGACATCCCTGGTCACACCACCCACCTATCTGAAGATCTTGGCCTGTTCTAACCCCTCCCTATGATCATTTCCCTTCACTGAACAAGCCAGTGCTGTGTGATTCTGCTATTTTAGCACCTGCTGAGACTTGAACTTGTTTTTCACTCAGAACTGTATGGTTTATTATATAGATTAAGTATAACTTTCAAGAAGATTATATAACTAATAATAATTAAACTGTTATCCCCTTCTCCTTACAAATTACTTCACCCAAAAAGTTGACAATGATTGTCCAACAAAATGTGTCTCACAGAAATATCTATCCTAGTCTACATAGAACCTAAGTCCCCTCCTTTGTCCCCGAGTCAAAAGATGTCTTTTGAATTGATTAGTACCTCAAAGGGAAAGCTTAATTCCTTCTTGCAAATCTTTGTGGTCTAACACCTGTAGCCATGTTTATCACAAAGCAAATGTTCAAAGAATAACTTTGATCACACTACATTTTGCATCCAAATGCAGCAAACTGGTTTATTGGAAAACTGTCCCAAATTGCTCTTTATTAGTTTAACCACAGGTACAGGTGCAGCTATAAAAATTAAGACCCAGAATATTGTTGGGCAACTTCCTGTTCCCAGGGTAAATACACAATTTCTACAGTTAATCTTCTGTTATTTTTCTTAAAGTTGTAGTCTGTGTAGATAATGAAAGACTGCTGTTTCCATTCATGCCAGTGTGTATTTGTAGCTCTAATATTCATTAACGATGCAACTGAAATGTTAATGGTAATTGCACCCCAAAAGCCAATAAAGAGAAGCCCAAAGCTCACATAAATGCCAACATTTAATAATTATGCATACTTTTAGCTTTTCTCACTAATTTATCTTACTTTCTGATAATTAGTTTGGTAAATGAAGATCCTAACATATGTGTAATTAATTTTAAAATTTGCTTTTGCATTTTCTTTATAAACTCAGGAATAAGAATATATATGTATAAATATATATAATACATATAGGTATATTGCCAGAATACAAAGCAGGAGTTATCATCGTATTAATACATTTACCTGCATAAAGAATAGAGCTTAAAATATGCCTCTGGAGAATATTTACCCACAGAAATGTTGGTATCAGCCAGAATACCATCAGGAAAACCCAAAGCAACTTAGGCAGTTCAAATTAAAAAAATGATACAATAAAGGTAATTGTTCAGATATTAATTGAAGCTACAAAAACATAGCACAGCAAGGGGAGGCATCTGAGAAATTTGAAACAAGAGGATAACTGACAGGCAGGTATCATGGCCAGAGGCCGGGAGGCTATTCTTCAGCAGCTCCAAACTTTCAGCCCAGGACTTCCTTGTGTGAATGGTGCCAATGGAAACATATGATGTCCAGCCAAAACTAGAGCCAAAGCAGAGAAAACATGCAAAGAGACACTTCCAGTGGCAATATGAGGGGAAAGGAGTTTGACTCTACCTTCCTCTGATCTCCTGTTTCTGACCAGATTCTCCCAGTAGGCAAATCTTACCAGAACCCAGAATCCAGAAGATTTGAGGCAGTACTAATGGGAATAATATAAAACACAAGAAGCTAGGAGAAAGGAATGAGCTTGAGATTAAATAGGAAAAAAATGGGTAGAGTGCTTTTCTTTAATTTTGGTTAGCAATTATTATTGAAAAATGTGGAATTGTTTCCAATTGCTCTAACTAAAAACCTTCACATTGATATAAATTTATCATGTCTTTTTCAAGTAGAATTTCCCCATGAGAAGAGAGAGTAATTACTTTTAGTAATGTTTTACAGTTTAACTTTATTGTAAGTATTCTTAAATAAAATTCCCTGGGAATCAATGAAAGCAAAGTTAATTATAATATAACTCATAGGGAGAAGGAAGAACTTGTCTGTATACTATTAGCTCTTTGGAGAAAGCAAGATCTTAACATGCACTCCAAACAAGATCTTAACATGCACTCCAAACATTGTATCAGTAGTCACTTGAAGAAATGTCTACCATATCTAATTTTCCTTAAAATTTTCACAACAAACCATAAAGGTTCCACTATGACTTACCCTTCAAAGGAGAGGAATAAGTTTTAAAGAAATGGAGACATTTGCTTACCAAAAGAAGTATAGATGTGTAACTTTTTAAAGCACTATTGTTTGAATGTGATAGATATCGATTTAAAGTGGATTACACCAAATGTATTATATTTAATTGCATCCATTCCATTCTCTAAAAAAATGGGTTACCATGAAATGTAAGAGTCATAGGTAATAGCAGCACAAGTATGTTGCTTTACTCTGAACTGATCTCTAGTTCTGAAGGCTGTTTTTTTCTTTAATACCCTGTTTTAAAAACTGAGAGAGTTGAATGAAGGTACAATTTAACTCTAGGCCATTTACACATGTTAATTTCTTCTTTGGCATTACTCATGCTATAATCTCTACAGCAAACTCTGTCTTGTATTTTTTAAATCAAAGTAGCATTTCTAAGAGGAAAAGAAATTGCAATATGGGAGCATCACATTTATTCTATTTTTGCTACCACATGCAGAATTGTGGGATTAGTGGAGGATAAGGATGTCACAACCTGAAATGAAAATAAGCAACCTAACTCATGAATGTCTAAATAATCCTTCTAATTTTAGGGTTTTTTCTTGTTACATCAGCATTCCTTCACTAATGCCTTAAAGATAGCATCAGTACATTAAGTCACAGCTTAAGCAATGAGATTGGTATGGAGCTAGGAAGAAAAAGGTTGTATATGTAAAGCTCTTCTTAATTTTTAACATTTATCACATGCTGTTCTGGATATTCACAACTCAAAAATGACTAAACCTCAGGGCTCATCCTCAGGTTCACCAAAGTTCCAATTTGAAGTTCAAGGATAGGTTTAGAGTGCTCAGAAAACTTGAAATCATGTAAAAATAAGTGTAAAATGTTAAGGGTATGCATTTTTTTACTAGATTTCTAGACTGTTCATTATTAAAAACTTTAAAAGAAAATGAAGCCTTCTGGATTTTGTGTAAACCCACCAATGCAAATGATTATGTTACCTGCTTCAAATGGGTACATAGTGGAGTACCCAGTGTCTCTACTTCTCTTTCTATGTTACTAATAACAATATGTAGAAGTAGAATGACACAAAGACACAGAGACACAGCCCATACTCAGTCTATATAGAAAAATTTAGTTGTCTTTTGACAATATATTTGGATTTTCCTTAAGTTGTGCTAAAAATTGTATGATAAACAAGTCTATCAAATAGCCTTATCTGCTATCTTTTTTTCTTGTCCAAAATAAAGGTTATGGGATGGTATAACATGTAGGAATTAGCCAATGAAAATGACAGAATCCTAATATATATATATATATATAATTTAAGAAGGAAAACAAAATTTGGTAAAACAAATAGAAGTACAGTGATTACACAGAAGAACATACATTATTCCAACTGACTTAGATTTTATTTGCAAAAATTGTTCAAAAATAAATAAGCCATTTAGAGGTTTGTCATTTTTTTATATATAGGGAGATTTTCATAGTGATATTAGTATGTTGTGCTCTGATTTGGCATTACTTACACAGTTGATTTCTTTGTTTTTTAGAACAAAACACTGAAAATACTCCAAGACAGCACAAGTAATCATTCCTCAATTCACATACAAAACAACACCCAGAATTACTTATAGAAATATAAAAATATGTGTAGTTTGAGCTTTCAGACATGTATTAGAGTATGTGCTTCAGGAACTGCAATAAATACACACTGGTCTTCAAAGGGATTTCGAAGGGCAGGAAATCTTCCTTAAATTGTTCATTACTTTAAAACATCAGAAAGATAGGAAAATATGATCACTAGGGGTACAAAGAATCTCTTTTTAGCAGAAAAATCCTAAATGAAATCTACTCCTTTTTCTGTTTTCTTCTTTTATCACAAAAGCACAACAAAACAATGGCCTGCTTTAAAGAACATGAAAGAAAAAAATTAATTAAAAATTTCAGTAGAAATCTTTTGCTCTTCTAGTCAAAGCAGATTATGTGAAGATCGAAAATATATACTTTAAAAGTTAATTTAATTGTCATATGATAAATATTGTCTATAAATACGAATAAGAGAGTTTAATTTTATTAAAGCACTGGTAAAATATTTCTGTTAAAATACAGATCACAAATGAGACTCGGAGACTTATTCTCCCAACTTTCACAAATTTGTCATATTTGTCTCAATTTGTGTAGATATCAGACCATTATCTTTCTAGAGTTCAATAATTCTTTCTTACATATAGCAATGGATTAAATATTTCTCATTAAATATATACAAAGAAATTAATAGTAGTTCTGTAATTAATGTGGCATATCTTACAAAATTCTAGTAGGCTATTGTCTTTATAAATTGCAAGTATAGATTTTATCATCAATGAAAGAGGAAGTTTTGTGTTTTTAAGAATACTATATTCTTTAGAAGTAAAGGCTCTGGCATGGGAAAGTGATACATATGTAACTTACAGTTACTATTTCTTTAGTTAGTTTATTGTTTGTTTCTATACTAAAATATTAAGGACATGTTATAGCTATCTTTGTGTATGTCTTTGTATTTTTTAACTTATAAAAATAGTTTCCTATATATAGTGTCCATGGGTATAAATTAGAGTTGCAGTCACAATGGGAGTCAGTTTGTTTCTTGTCCAGAGTCTTCCTTGCATTTGCTATGGTCATTTTGGTATCTGTAGGCTCTGTAAATTTTTTCTTATTGCTGGTAATTTTTATTTATTTATACTGTGTCAGTTATTTAAACTTTTGAAATGTTCAATTTTGTAGAACTATAAATTGACTTTTCCAAGGTACATGGTATTATGACATATTTTTTGACTATTACAACTTTTTTCTCCTTTGGGTGTTTTGGGGAAGGCAGTCTATGCCATGGATTACTGAACCAGCTCACTGGGTATGAGCTGTCAGTGGTGTGTAGTATTCCTCTTTAGGATGCTTACATTCAATTGAAAGCACACTCTTTGAAGAGTAACTGTTATGGCCTCAGAATTATTGCTGTCCTGTTATTCACTGGCAAGTATGGTTAACATATCTACATTTGGTATTTAATGACTCATTGAAGGAAATTATATTGCAAAGATTTGACTCCATAAGATTGGTTTGGAAATTTATTCATAGAGTAAGGCAATAACCAAGAAATTGTCTCTGTATCATGAAACATTGAACTTAATTTATATATATTCAATATTGAACTTATATTTAAATATTTTTTAGTTTCCTGTACTATAGGACATATTGAAAAGAATATAAATAAAGATCCAGGAAGTGAATGTTGTTTATCCTCTACGGGTTACTGTTGAGTTGTTCCGTACATCTTCCAGCGAGTGGTTCTGGAGTGACTCACAGTGGAAAAGTTTCTTTGTTCTCAAGAAGAGGATGAAGGCACCATGAAGTGATTAACTGATCCTACTTTTATTTCTCTATTGGCTGCTAAGAGGTTTAGAAGTAAATGTTTTATGATGTTCTAAAAGTATGTAGAAATCACGAGACAAATTTTATGATTTAACATCACGTCTGGCTGCCTCCTATTTTAACTTATTTATCTTTGACCAGCTCCTTTTCCATTTGTGTTGATGTACTGAATACTTCTTTATGAGCCACTTTAAATGTTCCATCTCGAAACAAAAAGTTAATAATAAATGGTGTTGGAGTGTGTTGTCTTTCCACTTTACCAAGGCTTCCTCAAAACAGTGACTAAGCCAAAGCCACTTAGTACTTTGGCATCACTGGGTAATAGATTCTGCAGGGTGTAGTTAAAAGCACAAAGCATGTTTTGGAATATCCTGTGATCAATTCCTGAGATGGCAAAAAACAAGGAATGACAGAAAATTAACCAGAGTAAAGAACTGAGCTAGAGTGCACCATAGTGCATCTCAGCTCTCTCATCAGGAACTCTGGAACTGACATTTTATACCCATATTTCAACCAGAATTGGATGATTGCTGGTCTAGGTAGAACTTGATCTTCAGCATGGCGGTTTCTCTGAAACTGAGAAAAGCCTAAAAATGGATAGCCACTGGATGCTATTGGCATTCCTAACAGTTAACATATCTATTTTTGGAAAAGGGAGGTGCTGTACCCCACCTGGTATAAATATGGTGAGTGATCATCCCTGGGAAAATTAAATGCACTGAGAAGTCATAGATTTATACACTAGGAAGATGTTCTACTTTGCTCAGGAAACTAGATTTTTCACACAGAATTAATATTTCCCTTGAGTACATTACTTGATTGATAAAATTATGTGTATTTTTTACTATACAAAATCTAGGAGAGTCTAATATATTGTATGTATAACCTAGACTGTATACTCGAATTAAAAATTATACTGATCATACATTCAAACCAAGAAATATGACATGTTTTATAATCTCTACTACAATTGTGAATTTTATGTTCATAACTGATTCTGGGATAACTTATAGGTTTATATTTATGCACAATAAAAACTGCCCTGACTGAGGATTAACTCACATGATCAGAAACATTGAATAGTTTCCTTTTCTTATTGAATATATTGGCTATGTTCCACCACTTTAAAACCAAATTCCTAGTTACCTTGAGAATACTTTGTTCAGCTCAGATGGAGGAAGATAAACATCAGAAAGAAAATCTACTAGAGGCTAAATAAAAAATACAAGTAAAGGCTAGACACAAAAACATGGATGGAATTGCAGACTGAATGCATTCTTTTTTTGCTGTTTCCCTACTCATTTATATTAGTAGTTGAAACAAATCAAGGACACCAACAAATTTCCTAAGCATACTCTGTGTGTGGGCAAGTATGTCATCCATTGTTATCTTGTCTCTAAAATGACTTCTAAAGATTTACTCCCCTAATAGCACAGTTGCAACCACTGAAGATGACTTTTGTTTTAAAGTAGACAGCATATGTTTGCAGTCAACGATTAATACAGTCCTCTTTCAATGGCTAACATTATCTGGGTGAGTACTAGATTAATAAATGGTTTAGCCAAGAGCATATGCTTCAAAACTATGCAGATATGCTTAAGCATCTGTGCACATCAGTTTATTTCTGTTCATTCAGAGGAAATGAAGCTTAAGTGGGATTGACTTTTTATGACATTTATTTAGTTCTTGAATGACTGACAAGCCTATTAATGTATTCCCTGAACTTTATTAATATAATTGGAAAATGGCCCACATGTCAATCAACTTTTTATAAATAATTACCTTCATAAATACTGTAAAATTATTAGCTTTTAATTTAACTCAAGCACATACTTTCAAAACAGTATCATGGCATTTCTTATTCTGGTGGAATAAAATGCAGTAGCAAATATTGAATTAAGTCCATCCTTAAATGTTTGAAATTTACCTACCATTAAGTATCCAGTAAAATGAGCAATACTGAAGTAAGTAATGTAAAAAATTTAAAATTGTTTACCACTAGCAATTAACTCATTTAAGAAAGGGCTTAAAATCTGTATAGGAATAAAACATATGCCTGGGCAAGGCTTACACTCTATAGTCAACATGGAATAAGAGAAGGTGAAAAAAGGAAAAATAATATGTGTGTCTTGTAAACATAAACTTTACGATGTATAAAAATGTCTGCTATCTTGTCAAACATTGCTACCCGGCCCCATAGTTTCTCCCACTTTCCTTCCCCCTAACTCCTCTTCCTCTGAAGCTGTAAAGTTCACTTCCAACAGTGTCTTGTGAGTATCACTCTTGCATTGGTACACCCTTTGTTTTTTATCTCACCATTTTGTGATTCTCTGTACTTTTCCCAAATCAGCTAAACATATATACAAGACACCAAAATAAAAATAACAGTGATAAGAAATGTACTCATCACCTTACTTATGTAACTGTACCTCTCTGAACATCACCCTTACAATAAAAATTTGAAAATCTGTTCTATCTTAAGGATCTCAAATGTATCACTTGCTATGTACATTTCCTCTTAGGAACATACTACAAAACATTGAGTGTTCTATATAGAAACTCAGATTAGAAGGAAAAGAATTTAAGAACAGATTAAGCTTATACAACAGCAGTAGTATGCTTGTGTTTGAAATCTTACAGTAGTTTATTTCATCCCATATGTCTATGCTTTGTACTGATCTTAAATTCAGGTCCAGGTGTTTTCTCTTCCCTTATTGCTCCATCCTGTTGATTATAACTTGAACCACATCTCTAATTCCAGATTTTTGCTATATAGAGTTTTGCTGCCTGGACTAACTTCAAACTATGATCCTAAGACATCAGCATCCTAAATAATTAGGATTTCAACCATGGACACAAGGCTCATGTTCACACACACACATTCACATATGCTATCAGATGTATGTGAAATATATAGAGATACAGTATTTATTATGGTATCTATGGATCTTTCTATGACATATTTTTCTTGATCCATTTGTCTATTTAGGGGAATTTGGGTTAATTCCATATCTTGGCTATGACAAATAATGCTCAATGGATATGATTGTGCTGGTTGATTTAGTGTGGATTATTAGATAAATGCCCAGGAAGAGAATTACTGGGTCATAAGGAAGCTCTATACTTAGTCTTTTGTGGAACTACCAAATAACTTTGTAGAGTAGTTGAAATTTATATTCCCACAAGCAGTGTCATAGATTCCCCTTTGACCACATGTATGCCAACATTATTTTTGCCAGTCCTGGGGCTTGAACTCAGGGCCTGGGCATTGTCCTTAGTCCTTAAGATTTTCTCGAGGCTAGAGCTCTACCACTTGCACCACAGCACCATTTCTGGCTTTTTCTGTGTAGATGGTACCCGGGAATCAAACCCACAGTTTCATGGATGGATAGGCAAACACTCTAACACTAGGCCATGCTCCCAGACCTGCCAGCATGTTTTCATTGTAAGATTTCTTTATATTACACTTTCTAACTTGGGAGGGGTGGAATCTAAATGCTCTTTTAATTTGTATTTCATGTCTGTTCAGAGACATTGAACATTTTTTCATAGGTCTAATGGCCATATTTACTTCTTCTTCTGAGCAATTTCTCTTTAAGGAATTAGCCCATTTATTCAGCAAGATGTTTCTTTAGGAGCCTATATTTGGAGAGGGTGGATAATTAGTTGAGTACTAAATACATTTTTTATATTAGACCCTTGACTGATATATAATTGGTGAATATCTTCCATTCTGTGAGCTTTCTATTCACCTTGTTAGCTATGACCTTTACAATGTGAAACTTTTAGGTTTGATGCGATCCCATTAATCTATATTTCTCTGTTGTGATTCTAGACCTTAGAAAGTTTGTCCTGTGCTTATGAACCAAGGCATTTCCCCTACCTCTTTCTGTAATATTTTCATAATTTCTGGGCTTATGTTGAAGTAGTTAATCTATCTTGAATCGATTCTGCCTCTGGGATACAGCAAAGGCAGTACTCATAGGCAAATGTATACCTTTGAGTTCCAATATCAACAATTTCGGGAAATCTCAAATCAACAATCTAATGATGTACCTCAATCTCAATGAAGAACAGGAAATAAACAAACACCAAAAATATATGGAAAAATAATAAAAATTAGATTAGAAATAAACGAATTTGAAACTAAAACCCCCAAAGTATTAACAAAACAACAAATTGGTTCTCTGAAAAAAAAATATCAAAATTACAGACTTTAGCAAATCTAACTAAGAAGAAAAATCATCCAAATAAGTAGAACTAGATTAGAGATGATAAACAGAACTTCTCAAAAGAAAAAAAGTGAAATTCAGATTATGAGGGAATACTTTGCAAACTTTATATCAAGAAATCAGAGAATCTAGGAAGAACAGATGAATTCCTACAGAACGTAGATATACTCATACTAAATCATGAAGGTTTTAACCAATTAAATAGACCCATAACAACTATTGAAACTGAAATGACAATAAAAGGTCTCCCACCCAAGAAAAGCACAAGGTGTATTTATAGCTGTATTCTTTAAGACCTTCAAAGGAGAACTGGCACTAATATCCCCCAAATTCTTCAGGATAACTAACAAACTCATTCTAGGAAACAGTATTGCACTCATACTAAAATAGATAGGGACTCATCAAATGAAGAGAACTGTAGAACCATCTCCTTGATGAACCTCAATACAAAAATTTCTCAATAAAATTCTAGCCAACAAACATCAATAACTAACCAAAAATATCATACACTATGCTCAAACAGGATTCATTACAGAGATGTATAGCATATATATATATATATTAACAAAGCAAGAAAAAGAAAATATGATCATTTCAACAGATACAGAAAAAAAGCATTGGACAAGGTGCAACTTTATGATAAAAATTCTGGAGAAGCTAGAAATACATGGAACCCTCAAAAATAATTGCTGTATAAGACAAATCTACAGTCAGTATTATACTTAATGGTACAAAACAATTTCCTCTAAAGTCAGGAACAACAAGTCAAAGATATCTGCTCTGTCC